>NW_018127962.1:791431-817970 GCF_001952655.1 Monopterus albus
TTTTTGCCTGTGATTTTCTCACAAAGACATAGAGGTGTGTGAGTGTGTGTGAGTGTGTGCTCATGCATCGTCATGGTGAGTTATTCTCAGTAACGTTGGATCTCCAAGGTATATCTCCAAAAAACAGTGTTTTAGCTGTGCGTCTAGAGAGCTGTTCCCATAGGTGATGAAAAGTCACACAGATTTCAGAGTTGGCACAAACACCTCTACACAAAACTGTGTAGAGGTGTTTGTGCCAACTCTGAAATCTGTGTGACTTTTCATCACCTATGGGAACAGCTCTCTAGACGCACAGCTAAAACACTGTTTTTTGGAGATCTACCTTGGAGATCTAACGTTACTGAGAATAACTCACCATGACGATGCATGAGCACACACTCACACACACTCACACACCTCTATGTCTTTGTGAGAAAATCACAGGCAAAAAGGAAACTTGCTCAAAGTCAATACATCCTCCTGGACTTCTCAACAATAAAACAAAAAGCTGGCACAAGCTCATAGAGAATCACAGTGTACACACACACACGCGCGCGTGCATGCCTACATGTGACTCCTCTATTCAAGTGTACTTGACAATTGTCCAGATGGGCACCAGACAATGAGGCAGGCTTTTAAAGGAAGATTACTTGACCATACTGACATAAAGTCCCATCATTTCAGACCAAGTGACTGGGGTCAGAGTTGAAACCCAGGACAAAGCTATTAGAATGACAAAGTCAAGCATGACATCATCTGATATCCAATACGAGGCCTAAAGGGCGACAGTTTTGGATGTGTGTGTCTCTCAGGTGTGTGGTGTTGTTCAGATTTTAAATAGTAACACTCACATGGGAGCAAATGTTGACATTCACATATCAGTTACAAGTATATTCATCAAGAACACAAACAGGCATCATCTTACCTTGCACAGGGCCATTCTCCATAATCTCCTTCATAATCTCCTTTTCCTAAGAGGGAAGATAGATTTACAGATAAAACTGACAAAATAATAAACATCATTATACATCAGTGAAACGCAGTGGATGAACACAGTCCACCTGGATGTTAAAAGTCAGATAACAAGATTGAGTCTGGCAGCGTCCGCTGGCCTTAATGCTTGGCTTATTGACTTCACAGGCCATCAGGAGACAGAAACAACAGGCTGTAATGATTTTGGAGGCATTAACCGTCGTTTAGCCCTGATGGATGCGGGCTTGGCCACAGCTCAGCTCCTCTGAATCAGAGGAGATACTGGCAGCCACGTGCAGAGGCAGCTTCTAGATACAGTTACGATGAATGTTATGTGATACTTTGTGCTAATAAGGAAGCTAAATGGTGCTTTAAGTGGACTAAAATAAGGCATTTCAACATTTAGTCATCCAGCTTTTAAACTGTGAAATTAACTTGACACTTTTCTCCCAGAAAGTGATAAATGTGCCTTTAATATCAACCACATAGCTATCAGAGCTTAATCTTTTACTAGGAAAACACCATATAAACATGTGCTTTCATAATACAGCACAGTTGATTCTTTGTTTTCTCAAAGCAATCTGTCAGAGGTCTTGGACACTGTGTTTTCATATCACCTGACTGACTCCGTTTTCCTCAATTAATGTGGCTGATCATTAATAAATGACAAGAAGAACTAGAATTATCACTTCAGTCACATTCACAGGTATGGAACAGAACTGAGGTCATTGATCTTGACCTTTGACCACCAAAAATCCAATCAGTTCATCACTGAGTCCAAGTGGACACTTGTGCCAAATCTGAAGAAATTTCCTCAAGGTGTTTGACATATTGTGGACCGTACGAAGGGACAACCCAGCTGGAGATTAAAATACCATGCTATTCTGCTTGATGCTAAATTGATAAAGGAGTGTGTCTAAGTAGATGCTGATACAAGCATGCATCTGTCTTTGCACGTGTTACAGCACTTACATTGGATGAGAGTCTGTAGGGTGGTGTGGACTGGTAGATGTCGTTGTGGTAGTTGTGTGCGTTGGGGCAGCGCTGTGTGGCCTGTCTCTTTCCCCGGCCGACCGAGCGGCTCTGCATCATACAGCGACCCACCTCTGCTGGTGTTTGCTGGGGGGGTTGGTAGGGGTAGCAGTCTTCTGTCACAACTCTGTGACAGGGAGATATTTAAAAATGGACCAGATGTTTAGAAAGTTGCCATGAAGTTGTAATCAGATTTTACTTGAACAAGTTGATGCTGTTTTGGCTTCTAGTTTTTCTGAAATGGCAGCTTTTACCCTCTGCGCCGGAGATACCACCAAGCTCCATCAATGCGTCCCCCCGCACAGCCTCCCTGGTTGCGTGTGTCACAGGAAATAAGATTTTGGGGGGACAGCTGAGGAGTCATGTGACCCATTGACTGGATGGAGATTCTGTCCGACGCCACAGCTATGAAATATAGTGGAAAGACAGTATTAGCACTTACAATAGACAAGAGCTTCACACTAAAACCTTCTCAAAAATATTGAAAAAGATATTTTAAGATTTTATTCCCTGAATAGTTTTTTACTTTAACTCTTCAGGAAAACGAACTATGGGATAAGCAATGCCTTGGGTCTTGTTTGTCTTTTTGAACCAGTGTCACTTTACCTGCTAGCATCTTGCAAAAAAAAACTTGATCTGACTCTATTTTCCTTCTTTCTTTCACCTCATAATGACACTCCCTATTTTAAAGACATTTCCATACTTTTTCCTTATGTAATACATTCTCTGTAGGAGCTACCTGCAGTTGAGAAAGCCCAGGAAGCAGCACAGTTTCCCTGGTCCAGTGGTTCATGAATCTTCCCTGGCCACTTCTCTGCTGAGTTGAAGTAGGGAGGCAGACGATCACTCTGAGGATCCATGTTCATCTGGGAGGAGGACAGAGAGAGGAAAAAGCTAAGAAAATTCACATCAAGTTCGGTTTCTCAGCGCTTAGTTGCTATTCCAGCCTTGTGAAAAATGAGGCTGCCCTTACTGAGAAAACATTAATATTAACATTAATAAGTGAAAACAATCATTATCATAACTAATGGAGCATCTCAAACGTGGATTTAAAGTGAAACGGGGAAATGGCAGTTAGACCTGCTAACATGAAGCTGCAGCAGTGGGACTTGTCTGAATGTGTTGTGAGGCAGTGCAGAGTGACTGTTTAACCACAACAGAACAAAAACTCACCGCTGCGATCAAAGCACTCGTGGACCGTTTTGTATGACAAGTTTGACTCACAGGGAGATTACATAAGTGTGCTAATTAATAATGTTCTGGTAGAATGGGCTTAAGTAATTAGACCCATTTGGTCTAGGGTCAATCTCTGAGGCTGCAAAATCCTCTCCATGCAACCATGAGGCTGTTTGGTTATATCACTGATCACTGGCCACACTGAATTCACAGCCCTCAGGGAGGCATCCATCTCTATTCAGAATATCACTGATGATAAATCCTAATTAGGATGATAAGCCTGTAATAAGAGTGCAGGTATTCTCCTGTTCATTCATTTTCACAAGCAGGTACTTCTCAGATGCCAAACATTCTCGATCTATTAGCTCTCATGAGCTCCCAGTTACATCTGCTAACACAGCTGACCCCCCTTCTCCCTCACACAGCCTGGCTGCTTGGCCTGCATTCCTTTGGTTAATGGTGTCTGACCCACAGCATGTTCAGCCACCTGATGCGTAACTAAGGAATGTGCTGCTAGTAAGAGACTTGTATTTATGGAAGGTCAAATCCAAACAAACAGACATCTGAACCACCTGACCTAAAGGTGTGATAAAAGAATATGTGTGCGTTTGCGTGTGTAATAAGTTCATTCATAGATTTACAATTCTCCAACACCGGAATTCACAGGCAGACAGGAAAGTGGGAGGGAGATTTACAAATGGGCTACGAGGCTCTGTTCTGGTTCCTGGCACAGGTAGGGACATGCTGAGAGCGGAAGAAAGAGGGGCAGTTGTGAGGGGTATTTTATGCAGAAGTCATGGAATGCTGAGAGGCAAAGTGGGGGGAGGAAGGATGGATGGAAGTAGGGTGGAGGTGGGCAGGTGCAGACTAAAGGAGAGGTTGCTCATTACTCTCCAGGCAGCCACCATCTCCTCTGCCTGATGTTCTGGTTCTGTCTTTTGTAATTTGTCTGGGGTTCCAGACGGAGATGCCATCATCATTTGGCTTGCTCTATGCTTGTCGATACAGCAGCAAACCAGATTCTACATATTCTAACAAATATTGCCAAAAAATTAAATAATAATAAAAATTTAACTTTAAAATGTTTTCTTACCTCTGCAGTATCGCTGACCCACTGGTGGGTCCAACACTGAAGATTCAATTGTGCATAAAAGCAGTCTTTTCAAACATACTAAACTGTATCGTACCTTCTGGTGAAAACAGAAATCCCAGAGTTTCTAATGACACCGCATTCATCAGCCAAAATCATGGGGAAACATTTAGAATAAACTCCCAAAACAATTCCCTTTCTAAGATGATGAGGCCTGTACCTGGATCTCGTTCATGTTCATAACAGTCCTGGAGGGTGGCTGTGTGCCAAGGCGGTACCGGATGCCCTCATCCAGAGACATGCCATAGAATTGACTATAATTAGCTGCCCTCCACCTGAAAACACAGAAAATATGTTGGCGATAATTAGATTGTCTCTAATCAAATACCATCAAGTGTGTGTGTGTTAGATAATTACCCAAAGTGTCCTCTGTTGACTGCATGGATTATGTCAGGCTCCATCAGACAGGCATTCTGCTCACACTCCCATCGTCCTAAGGCCCCACACGTACTACACAAAAAGATGAGAGCATTAAAAGGTATTCCCAGCTGTAAGTGAAGGAAAATAGATTCAGTCTCTATATTTATGCTAAAGCCAGTGAAGTCAACAGCAAAAATAGAGATACCATCTCAGACACAGACAAATATGCAGAGGCTCAGTGGAATTCCCAAATAAGAGATTAATTCAGAGAAGAACGTCAGTAGCTGAAAAAAGACTACAAAGTAAATAAATGGGGGAGTGAGAAAAAGAAGGAAAGGTTGAAGGGTACACTCGGCCTTTTAAGGCTTCAGCACGCAGATCCATATTTAGTCTGAAGAAAGCAGGGGAAATGAAGAAGTCAAGGTGATGACAGAGGAGATAAGAGAACGGGATGTTAATGATGACGTTCAGATGTGCTATGGGACGCTCAAAAACAGAGAATTTGACTGTGAAGGTGTGTAGTCAGACAAGTGGTGGGAAGAGTATTAAGATTTACTTGTGTTGGTAAACATACCAATGCAACAATATGATTATAAATCAATCATTTCCTTTTAAAGGTAAAAGCATCACAAGTATAAAAGGTAGCAGGACTCATTATTCTAACCGACCTCTTTTGGAATGTTACATTATTACATATGTTTGTATGTACTACTATAATCTGTAAGATCATATGTTTTAGGTTATCTTTTAATAGAAAATAAACTAGTAACCTCTGTGACAAAGAAACTATCTGTAAAGAAAAACCTTCCTTCAGTAGAAGTACAAAACTGTACTGTACTGTAACTACAGCAGACTGAAGGCTGACTCACAAAGACTGTGGCTGATAAGAAACCAATGCACGTGCCTACATGCCATTAGCTCGTCTACTACTGATACTTTAGAGCAAATGTTTAAAAACTTTGCTGCACAAAATGTACAGTTTTATCAGAATCCACTTCTCTTTACAGATTCCACTTCCTGTATTTTCAAATGTCTGTTCAGTATAAACTTCACATTATGCAAGTCTAAGACAATAATGATGCCACACACAAAAAAAACAAACAAACTGCCATTACACATGTTTAAACATGTCTACTCTAAACTATACAACTATTGGTGGATTACCAATGTTTGTATTTGATTACAAAGACTTTCTGGAATGTCATTTTGCTCCGTCCCTTTTTACACCTTACGCTTTCAGTAAGGACAAAGTTCACACTCATTACTGTTCCCTGAGCCTCGAAGTTACTTGAACTTACTGACAAGGTTCGTGTAAAAAGCCTGCTCTACTGTTGTGTAACAGTAAATGTTTATGTTCTCATGTCTATTTTAGAAAAAATGCCCTGGTTAAGTAAAGTTACTAATAATAAAGTGCCTGTGTTTGGCATCTACAAGGTCATCACTTGTAGAATTATAAGCACTGTGCGCCAGTGAGAGATAAAAAAAATAAGGGGTGCCATCCATAAAGTCTACTGTACATTAGACATCACATTTACTCGGAGGTGGAAGCTGCCCAGGAGAGTCAGTGTATTCATACACACACACACACACACACACACACACACACACACACACAATGGTGAAGTAGCCACATTCCCCTCTAGTTACACTGAGGCCTACAGAGTGTCACTTCTCAAACTGCACTCCTCCCTGCTGGATTCCTGAGACACAAGTGCAATACAATTTTCCAGCACATCTGCACACACACAGGCAAACATTTGACCTGTGACCTCTGTCTGTCCTGCGTCCCACAGAGGACTGGCTGATGGCCTCTGATTAGAGAAAAAACACAAAGACCGTTCACTTCTCCCTCCCTTCAGGAACACAGGCATGCAGCTCTGTGCCAATGGGTCTAAAACAAAAATGAATTCACGCAGTGATGCTACTTGACACACACACACACACACACAAGTACAGGCATGATGACAGACATATGGAGACAGGGCAAACAGAGTGTGACTGAAAATAAAATATAAGGTCTGTGAGGATGATGGGAGGCCATATTTCACATTACACTTATTCAGCATTGTAAAAGGTTCATTAGCTGTTGTCCAGTCTGTACAGCACAAGTGGACAGAGCAGAGGTGCCGCCAACTCAAAGTGGGTATAGTTGCTTCTTTGGGCTGAATGAGAATGCTGGTATGAGCAGCAGGCACCGTGTTTCAGATCATTTGGAGCAGATAAGGAATTATCAGGATGACGACCACTCAGGGAGGAAAAGGCCTCAGCTGGAGATTTAATTAACACAACAAAAGGCTGCCACACTTATCACATGACAGTAAACGCTGCTTTAATCATTCATGCTCAGTCAGGTTGTGCTGTCTAGGGCTGACACAACGTGCACAGGAGTTATTTCACGCTACTGTAGCGATAGATAAAGTTCATACTGATTGACACTGATGTCAAAGTGCATACTTTTATGGAGTGTAGCTGTAGTATTTCACTAAATGAACAAGGGTTCCTTTTTTGTTACAGTCAATGAAGAGATGTAGGAAGAGCAGATAAGAGTTTGTGGGGGCTCGGCCACTGCTAATGAGAGACTATGGAGGGAAAAGAGGAAGAGCTGTTCCTCGACTCAAAACGGAAGCCCCATCCTCTGCCCTGGCCTTCAGCCCTGATTCTGACAGAGCTGGGAGGATGCACATTTGGGAATTTAAAAAGTGAAGAGAGTAGGAGTAGGAAAAGGGAGTTTGTGTGCATCCCTGTGTCAAGTTGTGGTGGAATTTGTGCCTTAACAAGCATGTGTCAGTGTATGTTTTCTGATGACCTGGAACCCCAGAGGCTATTTTTACCAAGTACTTCATGTTTGCTCCACCTCCACAAGTCTTTTCTCAAGAAGACATGTTAGGCCTGCCATTATCAGCCTACATCCTCACCTATCTACATGCCCATCGGACCCTTTAGGTCAGCTCTAATTGAGCTGCCTCAGTAAAAGTCACGCTTTGGGACTCTCAGGTCGACACAGCAGCTACTGGAGTCAAACAGCTGCAAGGCTAAAAGCAGATAATGTGGAGATCAGTGAGGTCATCTTGGTTTAACATAGACGTGTCCTGACAAACAGCCCCAGTGTGTTCTTGCTGCATGAAAAGTAAATATAATACAGATGTACAAATGAATGTTAAATCAACATTTGCATTCAAGAGCTCATGTTCACACACGTACACATGCAGACAAGGACTTTACAGATCATCAAGTTAAAGAGGAGTGAGAAACAACAGTAGAGAACAGGTGAGGAATTCAATTTCTCTTCTTCCTGCACTCATTTAACCTCCTCCCTCAAATGACTCAAGAACTGCTTAGTGTCACCCTGACTGTTCTTCTGTATAATTCAGAAAAATGACAACAGCCACTTGGACTCTGTTGCCTTCAGGGTCTGGAAGGCCACTGAGATAAGACACTTGGCTGCCACTGAAGGCTAAAATTAAAAATGCTGTTTTTAAAAACTCTGCTCCATTCCAGGGTCGTCGAGCAATGCAACAGAGTCAAGGAGATCTCAAAACAACAACCTGAGCTTTGTGTCACAAGGCAACTGTTTAAATATATTCTCTGTTTTGCAGCTACTGTTCCTCCTGTTGTAGAGACAAACTGCTGAGCTGTTTGTTACTTAAATGATAAATGACTTTATCAGCAAAGGCTGTTCAAGGCATGGGATAGTAAATTTTAAAACAAGACTGTCCTGGCAGATGTTTAGTGAATCAACATTTAGATAGAGTGTTCCATAGCAGTCTGTAGACACAAACACAACTATTAACAATGACAAGAGCAAATGAGTTCAAGGTTTCACTATAGAGGTTATGGACATTCCTAAGGTCAACAAAAACACCGTTAGGCCTAAAACCCCTGGATTCATGTGCATATGTCCCTTTTCTATCTCATTTCCTTGAGGTCTTTTTCACAGCAGACGTGTTGACTCATCATAGGAAAACCAGATGTGCTTAACATTACATAAAAACGGGTTCTGTTCTGTTCAAGCATCCCAGTCAACTGTGACAGTGAGCCAGCATGCACAATATCAGGACCCTGAAACTGAAGCAGTTAAATGCAATTCAGCAGTAATTAAGTTTACTAGTCACACCTGTGCTTATTCTGCCATGACATCAAATGGAGAAACAGTTCTGACATACAGTGCAGGAAGTGGGGCAGTGTATGTATACTGTATGCAGATCATGTGATCAGTGTGAGATTTGCACTGGGTATAAAAACTGAATATTACTCCATAAAGCCACTGTTAGTTTTGGTATTAGAAGCACGTGTTGTGTGACACGTATTTTGCAACCCACCACAACTCCATTTTAAATTCCAGTACAGATCCCAGAGGCTTCAAGAATACCAAGTAGTGTACATAAACAGGAAGTTTAGAAACTGTGATGCAAGACACATCTACAGCTTTTTGTTGTAATGGTGCATCCATAAATACATCTCAGGCTTGAATATTTAACTCAGAATAAGCATGTAATGTAAAAACAAGTAGATACAGTGCACATGTTAAAGAAACAGTCAAAAGGCAACATTTTGGTGACATAAGATGATATTTGAGGGAAAGTCCAGGTTTTGCAGAGGTTAAAAAAGAAACAGAGGAAGAATGAGGGGTTTACATACCATAAATTGCAGTTCTCTTTGTATGTTTGCCCTGTTAAGAATACGTTTCCATTTCTTTGGCAGGTGCCTGAGAGAAGACAAATGGGAAACTTAATAAAAACGGCTCTGATGTGGACAAACAACAAAGATTCTACCTGAGGGCGTAGGAATATGTGAGGTCTTAAGAGGCTCTAAAGTCCATAATCCAGTGTAGGAATGTGGCGTGAGCTTCTTTCCTGACTTTGCAGGCGCTGGTCATGCTTTAACCAGCTTCTGCTCCACTTCACCACGTCTGGTGAGCTTGTAATAATTAAGCACCAAAAAATGTCTTAGCATTTGTGAGCTGCAATGGTGAGGTAAAGTCCACTCTGCATTTTCACAAACCACAAAAACAATTTAGCATTGACACACTATTGATATTCTTTTGAATGAATTTGACCCATTACAGTTGAGGTTTGAACTCTTTTGCTCACAGACTGTAAAAAACTATGACCTGGTGACAGGCTCATAATGAGGTTTATCTTTATCACTTTGATTTACAGTGGAAGGTCCTGTCAGTGTGAACTGCATGTGAAATTTAGAGCCTGAGCTGACAGAAAAATGATTGTTTAAGTAGCTTTCTTGGTCTCTGGTGTGAGACAGGGGAGTAGTTTATGACTGAGGACCTCAAGTACCCATTTTCTCTTCAACAGCTGTCACAATTCATTAAGTGCAGAGCTGCACTGTGTGAGAAGTTACACGTTTACAGACAGATTTTATACAGAGAAACTGAACTGACAGTGTATGATTTCCACCAGGTCTTGTGAGTCTGTGGTCAAATCTGTGTGTGCATTCTCTTAACATGCAATGGTGTGTGTGTCCCACCTCGTAATCCCCCTACCTTGTCGCCCGGGAAACACATACCTGCAGCAACCATTCAGCCTCCCTCCTGTGCCTGTTGTGTGTCTCCCCCTCCCTCTGCATAGCCCACATTCCTTCTCCTGACCTTCATTCATCCCTTCATCCACCCTCTCTCTCTCCCTCTGTCTGTCTGGGTTAATAAGAAGCTTACTGTTCCCTACTCTCATCTCAGGTAGGCCTCTGCTGTCGCTGGCCCTGAGAATGGTACTGCAACTGTGTAGGGAGTCCAGATGTGGCCATCTCAACAGTTACATAAGTGGGGAAAACAAGCAATAGAGTAACTTATTTATAGTACTTAGGAATTGTATGAAAATTTGTCTTGATTTTTTTTTAGTTGCTGCTCAATTGCTTCTGACTGTACCAAACATATGATTAAAAATCAGAGGCAGTTGGAGCTTTGCATATATAGCTCCTAGGCTAAGGAGCGAGTTGCCACTTCACATGAGGTCAAAACAAATAGGAGACTCATCCCCTTCTCGTTCCAATAATTTTCATACAATGCCTTACTTACGCATTCTTGTGAGTTTGAAGGAGATCATGTATGTAGCTGTACTTCAGTTTTACACATATGGAGACCTGGATCAGCGACAGCTGCCTGTTTGGTGTCAGTAGAAACCGGGTGTTGCCTCTCAGTACACCCCGGCTGTGCGAGATGGACACAAAAGGAGCCCAACAATGCGACAGCCCAGAGTTAGGGAAAGCCCAACTTTAGAGAGCCAACCAGGATTCTACTTCCACTTGTTCCAGTGGAAGTAGAAGTAAAAAATTACTACTCCCAAGGAAAAAAATGCAGGGAAAGAAAGTTGTTTACTACTACTTGCATTGTGTTACATGTCTTGTCAGTGGCCTTCTCTACAGCTTTTAACTAACTCACACGCACAATCCCACCGATATTCACTGAAGCACATTTACACTTGTGCACTTACGAATGATAGGTGGCGGAATACCTAAACAGGTATCCCAGAAGTCAGGGCAGCAGTCAGCGACACTACGGTTGCAGAAAATGTCACAGTAGCAGATGGTGTCCAGGTAGGGCTCTGTGCACAGGTCATCCCTGCCAGGGCAGCAGCCTCCTCTCCTCTGGCAGTATGAACCAAATGGGTCCCTGATGCCACCAACATGGAGTGGACTGGCAAGCTCCCTCTTGGTCCTTTTAGACAGGAGTCTGTCTGCAGCGCCCTCTCCCACCACCAGGAGCAGCGCCACCACAGTCAACAGGACGAACTTCATGATAAGACTGTGAAAGGAAAGAGACAGGAAATAGTTTAGATAAAGGCAACGCTATTCAAGTCATGCTTATTATAAAAGAATAGTAATGTGAGGCAATGGGGAAAACACATTTGTCCAAAGCTGGGCACACTTCACAGGAGAGGAAGAGAGGCGAAGAGGTTGCAGTGTGTGAGCAGCATAACTGGAGCATGACTGCTGCCAGCACACGATCCACCTCCCGCTGTGTGATGCACATGCACACTGATGCATATACATTTGCTTTGCTAGCACACACACAAGAGATAAGTTTAAGCAGAACAGGGTGTACAGTAGATGGTCCAAACAGAAACCCATGTGCTTCTTGGAGATCATCTGCTCACTTTGTTTTTCAATCTTTCTTTACAAGCTGCCAAGACAAACAGCTGCTAAAAACAGAAAGAAAAGAAGGAGAAAACAAGTACGCAATTACATAAAAACTGAGATCTTTAAATATGTTGCATAGTGTATGATGGAGCCATTTCAGGTCTCAGTGTGAAAGAGCAACTTTTTTGTCTTTGTATATGTTGATATTTACTGTAGCCTTTCTTTTACTGTATTTATTTTTATTTACAATAGCATGCTGAAGCATTGCAGTGACAGCTGCATTAAAATCACTTTGTAGTTAAATATGTTTCAGTGCAGTCTGGGGGAGGGGACATTATCATCTGAGATTAGGATGTTATGACAATAACGGAAATAGAGGAAAGTCCTGCTGCCAGAGCCAATCTATCACATGTGAAGACAGTGTCTGGGGGATCAGATACAGTCTTCTCCCACTATTAATGGACTTTACAGACAATAAAGCTTATCTAAGTGCTATGTTGGGGGCACTGAAGCAGGACAGACAGAGGAAACTACTTATATACTGTAAATGCATGTTTTAACAAAGTCCCAGAAACTAAAATAATAACATCTGTGCTCCAGCAGGTGACTCTGGGATCAAGTGTCATCATAATAAGCATTTCAGAGTGAACAAGAGAAGTGGGAACGGTCAAGGGAAATCAGAACAATTTGATACATGAAAAATCAAAGCAAAACAAAAAAAAAAAAAAACACAAGCCCTCTCTTGGTTTTAACTATTAGACCGTCTATTCCCCAGTGTGTGCATATGCACATTTAACAGCTTAGCTTGCGTATGTAAGAAAGACCAATCAATCTCTCTATCTTGACCTGATTACAGTCAAACAATTATCCATATTGTTTGTGTATGTTTTCATGTCTCAGGATACTGAAGGGGTCAGTGTATTTAGGGCCAGACAAAGACAAGGGGTTGGGCTCTGCTTACATACTGCCAATAGTATCATTAATTATCCAATCGGGTCTCAGAGCACAATAGACTCTGCACATGAAGCAGGGACTCCAAAAAGATCTTTGCTGTGTTGTTTTCAGCATGACTGCACACTTATTTGAAATGCACACACAAGCAAATGGCAGCATGGGATGGGCAGGTCCCCTCCTTTACCCAAGTGTTTTACAGTGACACACCCTGACCAGCAGTGCAATAAAACACCCACCAATCTGCTCAACAAGCTGCTGAGGTCTTCAGGTCAAACTGTCAGTGTATTCTCCAACTACTGTATCTTCCATACAAGAAAATACTGGTGTTTGGCCCAGTACATACAGCTGCAGCAAGACATTTAATTATTTTACTTAGTGAATTTATTGAGCGACCCTGTAAAACTCAATATTTCAAGCATATTAAAACATTTAAGTAAATAAAACCCTGCATCTGATGTTGATAAATTGATACTGTAGCTTTAAGTTGATGTCTCCGCTCAGTTTTATGAAATAGGGTTTTACATAGTGTCACTGAAGCTACCATATGGCCCTTTAGTGCTCCAGACAGCTATAACCAAGCTACTGATCCCACACTGCTGCCCCAGGACAGATGAATTCTTAGCATGGGCAACTCACACACAGACACACACACCTATAAAGTACTGTGTGTCAGCATACACTGGGGCCACAGAGATAACTATGGGTTTCTCAAAAGCTGTATTAACCAGTGATATTTGACAAACCCATAATGTCATTTAAAAACACTTAGTTGTTCTCAAGGTATCTCTAGAATCCCCAGACTCTTCTAACCATATGGATAATAAAGTATCTAGTTCATTAAATGATAAAAAAGATCTCTTGCTTTCCAAGTTGCAACTCTGTTTCCAAATCAAAACAAAGATGGTGGCCTGCCGACTACCTGGACAGGAAACAGAATCATAGAAATCGTGCTTTTAAACAATCTCCTGGATTTTTCTGTCATCACTGGTCAGTTAAGTTTTATCTCTGTGACCTGAATGCAAGCTGATACAAGAGGGGCACAGACCCGGGCTCATCTCACAGCACCTGTATGATGACTGCAGTCAGCTGGACCTTCATCACCCTGTTCACCACCTACACTCAAACTGATCACCACTGTGAGGAATCGCTGATTATCTCAAAAAATAATTAAATATATTGATTATATTAAAGGGTCAGTTCATCAAAACTACAAAAACATACTTTGTGTCATATAGTATCTCTACAAGTGCCCAGCCACACAGGTACTTCTGGTTTTATTTGCCCAGGTTTTGAGATATGTTTTTTTTTTCAGCAGCACCACATTCACTAAACACTGTGAGATTTCTTTCTATTGACAAAATTGTCTCTATGATATTTTAAAGGCATGTTAAAACTTTTAAATGCAATTTTCAATTCTCTGACCTCCAAAAATTAAAGCTTCCTCGCCTCATGACTGTACTGTAGAGGCATAAACATTAGAGAATAATATCTGAAAAACTAGACCAATAAAAAACCTAAATTATCTGCATGGATAAGTGAAACAGTATATTATATTTCTGATTTGGGTGAAGCACACCTTTAATTCCCCTGCTGACACACATTCTCTGACCCCACTCCTTTCCTTCCTTTCACACAGCTGAAGAAACCACTGCACCACCCATCAGATAATTGAAGTATCTGGGCTCAGTCTATCTGTATAAAAGGTCCTTTCAGCTCAGTTTCCCTCTGTGTCACACAGTCCTTGACTATTATCTATCCAGGTCTATTTTTAAAACACCCACCAGATCAAGGCAGTGGACAACATTTATTATAGCATACAAGTTTATAATGAGACCTGCACCACAACAGGTGAGTGAAGGGACTACTCAGTCTGTGAACCATACAAAAAGAAGCAGCCACACACTCACTGGACTCAAAAACCCCTTGAAGAAAAATATTCAGTCTCCCTCTCATATTCTTAATAACATCTGGCATATTGTGTCCTATATTCCCACACCCAGAAGGTAAACATGTTGCAGCAGTTAATAAGACATGACTGATTTAAATTCTACAAGTTCTGTCTCAGAGAAATTGAAAGAGAGAAAAAGAGACAAGTGAAGTCAGAGAGCTTAAAAACTGAGTTCAGAATGAACAAGAACAGTGTAAACCAAGTGGTGACGTTCAGCCTGCACCTGCCTTGAATCTAGAAAACAAGCTGCTGTTGAAAAGTGAAGAAAGCAAAAAGTTTATTTACCTTGAGCTGAGAGCAAAGTCTGGGTTGTATAATCCACTAGAAACTTTGTTGATGTGTTGCTCAGGAAGGCAGTCACAGGTAGAGACAAATTCAGTCTCCTCTTTCTCTCTTTCTCACACTCAGGATCTGCTCTGTCACACTCTGTCTTCTCTATATACAGGCAGTCAGTGAGGGCTAACCACTCCCCCGAACCCCCCTCACTCTCTGCCCTGGCATACTCCCTCTGTCACACTCACACTTCTTTTCATGTGACTCCCACAGGTTGACTATCTCTTCATGCCTTAACTCTCCTTATCAGACTAGGACGTCTAATCTGAAAGTGAAATGGTTTGCACTCAGTCACATCTATAATCGTTCTGCTGCTTCCACTTGTGCTTATGCTGTCATTTTCAGCGACAGCAGCATTTTCTTCTGCACTGTCTGTGTCTTTTCTCAACAGGGTGCAAGAAATCTGTTTGTGGCAGACACAGTGGTGAGTGCGCCTGCCATCTAGTGGTCGCTAATTGCATAACTTCACCTCAGGCAGCCAGGAACTAAGAAACAGCTTGTGGAAGACCTTCCAGCTTCTAGAAATTTACAACCCAGCCTCTTGGGGTGAAATTTTGGCATTTAAGTGAGGCCCAATCCTCTGAAAGTACAGAATATTCCGGACATTTATTTTTATGCACAAATCACAGTCATCCTGAGTCTGTTCACATAATTAGCTGCTGTTTTGTAACATCTCCTCCCTTCTAGCCTAAGTAAACTGAGTTCATTCAAATCATAAATGTCTCAATTTTCTGATATTTTTTGGACAAGAATGATGAACAGATATTTACCAAAAGCCCCCCCATGTCACCCCTGAATTAATCAATAAGCTAATGTCTGGATCAATAGGTGTTACCCAGCAGGGTATTAGACAGGGTAGATGTGAAAGAAGGGCAGGGATATCACGGCAAAAGAGAACACAAAGAGACTCGAAAGTACCCACATGTTAGTATGCTGAAATATTAAATTACAACTTGTCATCAAACCTAAAATAAGAAAAGAAAGTGGGGTACACCTGGATGCGAGACAATACAGCTTTTACAGAATATTCTTATGCAATAACTTTCTGAGAAACTGATAGTGTTAAGCTGTCTGGTTGGGGCATCCCTAGACATGAACACACCACAGTCTTTTGTCCAGCCTGAGTCAGTCATCTGCACATTTCACACAGTGTGTCTAACTGAAATGACATGTTTTTGTCAGTAATATGAGCAAATACAAGACAGTTCTGGGTAAGGTGGGCTTTTCATGCACCACTATAATTATGGCTTTAACACCTCTTACACAACCTCATACCTTCAGAAAAGATGCTCTAATCTATGTTTACCATCACCGCCTTCTCAGTCATTATTATACCTTCTACTGCTTTCTAGTGAACCTTTATTGAGTTATACTAAAAGTAAAAGAATGCACAGTTACTGGCAGCTAATGAGTCATATATAGCATGAGGGTGCAGCTGTGATGCCTTGTTGACGGTAAGTGGACAAGAGCTTTTTTGTAGCCATCTGTAGGAGTAAGTGTGTGCATGTGTTGAGTTAGGACCCTCAGATAATCCCTCTGAATCAGAATAAAGTCACCAGACGTGTGTGATTCATCTTCAATTTATCAATGAAGACGATTACAGTGAATCATGGTGAATGGCTGAAGTATGTTTCACAAGGACTGTAGGCGGTGTGTTGTAAGACCTGTGCATGTGATATGTACATTGTAGGCCTGCAGTGACTCAGGCTTGAACAAGCCTTCCAGATGTTTAACTGTGACCCTTAATTCTTAGCAGCAGCAGAAAAAAGGAAACAGATATCAGATCAGCAGCGCTTCTGTTTGTGAGGCCATTGACCCCGAAAACAGACTGAAATGTGTAGGCTGAGGACACACACGGTAACAATAGAGCCTATACATACACAGATGGCTCAGCGAGTGCACTCCAGGGAACAGCAGCACATCCACACACACATGCACACACACAAATAGGCATGCTCATTTATATCAATAGACTTTTAGTGTGTTTAATGAGAAAATTTCAAGGATGGACCTGACAGGCGAATGGTGTGGGCCAGAAACACACACATGTTTTTCCTACAGAACAATCCCTCTCTTTCTCTTAATCATTGCATCAAAGTACTCCCATGATGTTACACAGTGAGGTCAAGAATCCCAGCTGCGCTGTGTCAGGGTGGAGGTCTGCTCCTCTGACCCCACAGAGGACTGGACACATATCCCTCTGAATCTCTCTGGAGTACTTCCTGTTCCAGGAACATGCAGGACGGTGTGACTAATAGTAAACAAGGACATTTCTAGATGTTTTCAGACAGTTAGCATCAGGAGTATGGAAAACACCCACGCTAGTACTGATGAAAAGTACAGACGTTTGGGGGAATATCAACATTTCATCGTACCATTTGTTCTCTCTTTTCTGCTTCTGGAGCTGCACTGACAGATCGTTTTTGATAGATGTACTTTTGTTTAGAGGTTCCATGCTTCTCAGAAAACAACCCTCACAAAAACAGCTTCATGGAGTGGAATATGAGATACATGTATAATAGTCCCCTTTCTCTCTGTAAGCCTCTTGTTAAGGTCGGTTTCAGGCTCAGGTTTCTTCTCATGTCAAGTAAAACAGGTCACAGTCCTGTTTGGGGATCTAAGGTTGCTTTTGTTCTGCATATCTCCGAGACAAAAAGTGAATGGAGCAAGGACAAGGAAGGTGACAGGAAGACCTTTTAAACTGCATGGATGTGAAAATCCTTATAATAGCAGATGTGAAACCAAACTGTGAAGGTCACTTCTTGAAAATGGCTGACTAAAGGCTAAACCTAAAGGGCAAAGGGGACAATGGTACCGACTCAGTGAAAACTCTGGAGATATACACAGCACACACACATACAGTATCTGTACATTATCAAAATGACACTGTCAGCTTTTTAAAAACTTATATCAATTAATCATATGCCTGGACAAGGCCTGTTTCAATCAGTGGTTCCATCAATGATGAAAAAAAAATCCTCTAAAAGTCAGTCAGGCCATCATCTCTGCCACTGTCACGCCTGACCATGTCGACCTGACCCAAACCATTGACTTGCAGATTGATTACTACTGACTGAGAATTGACAGATTCTGAATCATCTAGTTGTAGAAAAACTGAATTAGTAAAAATCTCTCTCATCTTCATTTACATCAGCAAAATCAAGCAGAGGTTCTGCTTAAGATTCATCCATTGCAGGGCCTACAGATGCCGACAGCAATTTTATGGGCTTTTACTACAGTGGAATCTCAACAAAAACACGTATGTGCGAATTATGTTCATCATGTTGTCAGATACTGAGTTAAGTCATTTTTGTGCTAACTAAAATCACTTGTTATACCAGTGCTTAGCGTTAGGTCACACACTGTACCACCATTTCGATGTATTTCCAGGACTAAACAGTAATAAAAAATAAAAAAAAAATTCATTTTTATTTTTTATTATTTGATGATTCAGTTATTGACTATCACATTCACTTCATTATAAAATCAGCACCATGCCTAAGCTTTTCTCAAAACACTAAAAAACCCAACATGTCATTAGTCTGAAACCAAACATGGAAGCAGTCACACAGAAATATTAAGTCAATGAAAAACTCTCTCATCAAACATTTTCTTTTTTATCACATCACATTATAAATCCATTTTAAAAGGCTCGTGCTGAAATTTTATTACTTCAAATTGAACTGCATGACCTTTTCAGTGCCAAAGACTACACGATATCTAAACAAAATCAGTGCCTTGAGGTGTTTCTTCATCTCATTAAATAAATGCCGCCTTCAGTTTGTTGGCACAACAAGCCATGTAAAAGTTACAGTATGTGACATGCAGAGGCTTGTTGCTTCGCTTCTTTTGTATTTTTCAGCTGCACATACACATCTCTGGTGTGAGAGAGGTGTTTCTATGAAGTCTGTGTTGCAATCATCACTTCTTATGTAAGAGCAACATAAATTAATTGAAGACATTTGTGGTAAACACTGATTCTTTCAGTTGCAAAGGGAGAAAGTGCACAGTAACACAGGATAGCGAAGGGAACCAGATCTGGTCTTATTTAAGACATGTGTGTCCACAGTGGGCACACATTTCTATTAATGATGTCATCTCTTCACTAAACAAATAGACAAGAATAGGCCTCAGGTGGTGCTTCACACCCCCCATCTCTCCATCCATCCATCCCTCCATCCCCACAGGGACTGACCCAGTTGTGGTGGTCTTAACACCCTCACTCAATACCCATCACCCATCTCTGCACTTATCTATCCGTCCATCCAGGGATTGCTCATCTCCTGTAATGGTGTGTAACACATCCACTATTGGTCTATTGATCTCATGTCACACCAGCATTTAAACAGAACATTTGCAAGACAAAATCAATTGGTTTCAATAAAATCATAAAGACATGCAGATCTGATGCAGGGCCAAAATAAATACACATAATTTCTCCACTGTCAAGTTCAGCTTTGGTGAACTCTGACTCTTAAATTTGTGCTGTTGACCAATACCAAGCCATCTTGTCATTGCTGACTTGTGAGGGACAACAGAGTTCAAACTGGTGGACCTTATTGCAGCTAGTTGTGTTGCTACATCCACTTTTGTTTAACCTCCTTTGTTGGTGTATACACTGCTCTAAAATACATGAATGCAAAACAGGAGTCTCGTGGTAAACAAGTCTTTTGTTTAAACTGTGTTATGTCATCAGCTACCAAGCTAGTAAGCCTGCTAACTGACAGTGTGACCAAAATCAGTTACTCCCTCTTTTACTCATTCACTACTCCCTGTATTATATAGCACAGTACAGAGGAAATACAAACACCCTCATAAAGCAATTGTCACTCACTACTACTAGCATGTTTCCAGCTTGCTAACATCTTACCCATAAGCTCACTAGTTACATTAGTTCACCAGTTCACCCTGTGAGAAGTGTTATTTTGTAAAGACAGATGTTTGGACTGGGCTGCATGAGCCTACCATTGTGCAAAGGCATATATGGTGCCACAAAGATTAAAAAAAAATAAAAAAGCTCCAAATTTGTCTTCATAATACAAAGGAATTTATCTATGTTGCCATCCTCAAGTTGGTGTTTGAGTCGTTTTGTAAAAGCATAGATTATTATACTTAAAAATGCTTTATAAGCAGCATGACTCACTACAGCATGAAGCATTTACAACTTGATTTCTTTAAAAGAATGTTTTCCACAAATAAAGTGGAGGCAGGTTTGGCACTACGGAAGAGTGTTATTGTATTTGGAGCAGAGTGGAGCTCAGAGAACCAGAGGTGAGGATCAGGGGGCGATAGCATCAGCAGCACTCCTCGCCTCTCCTGTGTTTAATCCTGTCTCACTCTCACAACTGTTACACAAGTGATTCCCTGACCTCCACAGGGATCCGAGACTGAAGGAAAGTTTGGAGCTGTTTAGTTAGGTTTTTTTTTGGTTATAAATTAAGAGAGTTAAAGGGCTTGTTTAGTGTTATTCTGTTCAGTATTAGACATTAGATAATTTGATCTCTGTTTCCTCCATCCTTCTCTGTCTCCCACTTATCTCTCAGTTTGGCTCAGCTGTTTACCATCCCTACCATACCTTGGTCTCAGTAGTTTGTACTGAAGCACAACAAGACAGGTGAGGGTTTCACTGGCTACATGAAGCATATGTGATTGTATAAAATAAGCATACAAAGACACGAATATCAAGGGTTACATGAGCATCTGCAGAACAGACATGACTGCATCAACTTCTAGAAGTGTGTCAAAGCAGCAAGATTGTTTCAGTCAGCGGCTGCAACATGCTGGCAAAGACTTGAGATTGCATTCCTGGACGCCTGTGGGACATTCAGCGTCGACAGTTACCACGGAGACCAGGACAGAAACGATCCAAACAGAAGAGTCGAGAAGCAACATGAAGAGTGTTTGGGTTGTCTCAGAAATGGCAAGAGGGCAAGAGAGTCATCAGCCCAGGAGATATAAAAGGAGAGTATTGTTAATATGGCATGAACTTAATGCAAAATGTGCTTGTGTCACATGTTCTTCATTGGAAACTACTAACAGGCTCATGTTAACAAACTAGAGCAATTTGTCACCCATCGCTGCTGCCATATTATGTTCACTCAGCTTGTTTCCAAAGTGACTCATATTATTTTCCATACATTTAAACATTGAAACTCAGTGGAGTCATCTGGAACGGTTTGGGCTTCCGTGTTTTTCTCAGTAACCCTTTGACATATGGACACATGACAAATCACTAAGCAATAATGGACAATTTACTGTATGTCCTCATTTGTCACCAAACACAGCAGCTGCATAGGGGCGATTTATCCCTGACACAGCCCTCTGGACCTGATCTGTCTGTTGGCCCAAAAGCAACCAATTTATCACTGCACAGGAGGAAACTGCTAAGTCAAGCCTCACCTCCACAAATATACTGCGCATTAATTCAGTTCATTTGAACTGAATCACATCTTTCGAATAACACAAACATCTCTTTCTAACAGTTTATCACCACAACAAACACTATCAAACAACAGACCACACCAGATGCATTTCAAGCTGCAAATACAGTCCACAACATGTTAAACCCAGAATAAGAAGCAATACAATTAAACTTAGACAGGTCAGCATCTGTGTTTTGATAAGTATCTGGGTCCATGTTGGCTCAACATTTCAGAGATTATGGGATTGTTACTTATTATCACCCACACACTTATTTTTTTAACTGAAGAAGAAATCAATTTGTATATCTCCCCAGAGCAAAAAATATTAGTTTATTGCTTGTGTAACTTAAAACAGTTATTAGTTTAAAACACATGCAGCAGCCATGCCTGACTTCTGACCCTTGTAGAGCCTATTGTCTGTAAGACCAGATGACAGCACCTGTTGTCCATCAATATGAATTACGCTGCTGATTGCATTAGGTTCAAGAGACACAGTATGGTGTGGAGACAGAGCAGACAGTCCCACAGTTCTTATCATAAACACACTAAAGGAAAGCCCCATTGTGATGGTCTTATCTTAAGAGACTTGTACCTGTGGCCCCTTCCCAGTCCACCACCATTTCTAGTGCTTTTGTCTCATTTCCCTTTCATCCATATTTCTCCTCTTTGGCGTGTCCCTGCAAGGCTCTGCTAGGATTCCCTGAATATCTTAGATACACTAACACACAGTACAGATGGAAACTAATAAACAAGAGATAAGAAAACAAGAGTGTTTGCCTGGAGGAAGACAAAACAAGAACAAAGTTGCTCTGGTTTGTCATGCTCCCATTTTAACTGACTGAAGTAAGTTTTATGTTGAGCAAGGCAGAGAAATAAAAACTTCAGACTTAAAGAAGAGAATGTGCTGATACATTACAAGAGCAGCTATTCATCTGCTTCATGTTCCTTTATATATGAACGCACAGTGGTTGGAAACCTGTCAAGGTGTCCTGCAATAGGCCCGTGGGTCATGAGGTGAAAGAACAAATAAAAGAAAAATAGTACAAATTCTTAAAAATTTGTTTTCTTTTATTTTTCTTGTGAAATCTTGGATACTTTTACTTCTTCCTCACACTTTAAAGCCTTTGAATGAAATGATCTGAGAAGGAAGAAATTGATTGAACTTGCACAATTCATGCCCATGGTTTAAAGCGTACAAGCCAAAAAATAGATGCGTTTACTGTCAAATAATTTAGATATCTGACATACTGTGCATGTTGCAATCAACAAGTGAAATATAAACACAAGATATACAACAAAAATACATCTAATACTGCTGAATTAACAAAGATCAACCTGAGGTTAAATATGTTTACATCTGGTCACTGTATCTAATGTGGGCATGAACCACAGCATTACAATAAGACATACAAACATAGGAGCTGGGTGCAGAGTGACTGAGAATAATGGAAGCCCCTTTGGGGCTCATAATCCGCACTGCCTGACCCATGACATATTTAGGAAACATTTCAGATACTGATTCACTCATTATCTAAATGCCACAGCAGGATTTTTCCATTGCTCTCAAGTCTGAACACAATTCTTGGTTCCTCTTTCCCAGTAGCAGTGCCAGATTATTTCTGTGTACAGTCAAACACATCTTCATTACTGCAGCAGATCCTACCTTTTTAATCAACTGTATGTGGATGTAAATGAAAAGACTTTCAGATGACTTTGTTTTTTTTTCAGCTTTAATAATGTTAGGAAATTAATGGTGCAAAGTGGCTCCAGTGTGTTTTCTTTTTTTGCTGTATTTAAAGTGATATCAAATGAGGAAAGATGATAAGGAGAAAATGAGCAATAGCATGGTGAAGGTGATGATGTGACTGGAAATGATCTTCAAGCTCTGCTGCTACAGGCCTTCATTTTACTTAAATACTTAAAAGGATTTAGTAAAAGTTATTATCCAGTCCCACTTAACTCTGTGCTCCTCAGAAAACTTTTAACACCAAAACAAAAGCTTGGAAAATTGTCTAAATATATGTCACTGTGAAAATACTGACTCATTTATATGTGTCTGTCCTAATTGGCCAAAATTAGCACAGCTCAACTACGCTGAGTTTAAAAGTACTGAAAAGAGCTTGCAATAAGTCCCAAACATCCCTAAAACTTTGTAAACAATGTAGCTATGGCCATGCACAGCTCATTCTTCTATACCTAGTTCATAAAGAACGTTTGGATAGAAACTACTGTAATGCTCTCTGTAGGTCATGAGGGAGAGATGCCACCATGATGCCGTTGTCATGATTTCACAGACCATTACACAGAATTTGGAAAATGTTTAGTTTCTGCTATTGAAGCTTTATAACTGTCACAGAAAGATATAATCACAGGCTGCAATCACTTCCCAACATTCCTCAGCTGTGACATCGTCTCACCTGCCTCGCCTTCCTGCCAGGTTTCAGATTTGATACTGATGGATTTAACTAGTAGCAATCAAGTGTAATTACCACACAGAAATCACCAGACAATGGGAATAACTCTTTTATTTAAATACCTGGGTTGGAAAGTGTCAAAACATCAATTTGATACAATTTTCTCTCTCCTTCGGGTCATTGTTTTAGTTGTACAACAGCTGGATTTGGCCCCACCTTGGGCCCATCATACATGTGCTCATGTGTGTGTCACTGTCCAGACACACTCAGTTATCTCAGGCTATTTTCATTATGACAATATAAATACAGTTCCAATTACTTCTCCGATTATTATCAGTATTATTTATGGCTAAAGGACTTACGCAATGATTATCACTCAGTCTTATATTATACAACTTATGATGATAGTTTTGCCAGGCAAAATCATTTTACCATTTTCAACCTGCCACTTTCACCAAATCAAATTATAAGAAACAACATTATTAATGCTCTAAATGGGTATTTATATAATTATATAAACACTTTAGATTTAAAATTGTTTAAGTTTTATTGCAAGGCATCTCATCCTTCATGTCAGCAGCTGAGATTAGACAACCTAAAATCATTAGAGGTTTAATTAAAATTTTCAGAAGCAATGAAAATAAAGAGACAAAACAATTGCATTAGCACGACTTCAGGGTGTCCACATACCAGATATTCCTGGCTCCTCTCATGAGGAATATCAGGGTTTGGGCATCCTATACTGGAATATGGATCAAAACAATTCCACATCCTCTACCATACTGGAATGTTTGGAATGAAAGGAATAAAATGAGTATTTGAGCAAGAATGCATCAAAATATTTGTAGGGATCTGTAAGGAGTTAGAAGGACAGCATTAGTTTAAAAAAAAATCTTTGCAGGCGCACACGAAAAAGCAACAAAGCTGCAACAAGAAAAACAACATCCTTCAGATGCACTGTCACAGGAAAAGCAAAGATAATAAGCTGTAAATTTAAGGTTGATGGTGTAGAGAGAAATTCTTGATACCATGATATAGTGCTATGTTATGTATTTGCAAAACTGTTTAAATAATTGTTTAATCTATTTGACCTTTGGAAAAACTTGTCCTGTGCTCATGAAAGGCTGGTGTCTAACTGCAGAGACTCAGAACAACAGGAAGTGTGCGCAGGCAGAATGAGATGACTAAACTGTCTGCACAGGAATAGTGTATGGGTGTAAGGTCTGATTGGCTTGACTTTAGATTATCAACATTTATCAACATATGAAATTCTAGGATCAATATTGTAACCTGCATTAGCAAATATATTTACAGGATTATTTTAGTATCATATGCCTTATAATCTACTTTTGTGTTAACCATTTCATTTGTCTTAGACAGTGTAAGGCTGCAAGCAATCTACAGGAAACCACAACAGGAACCAGGGCTTAGCAACGCTCATAGTGACAGGTGTAGACGGGAAGTGAGAGCCTTCTCTGAAACTGTCTGAGTTTAGGGCATTCAAAGGTCAGGATGTGTTCTTAGAATTGTACAGATGGAAAACTGCCTGGTGACAAGATCATCATATGAGGAGTCAGATCAGATCGAGGTCAAGAAACCAACCAAGGAACGAGGATGAAGGACAACCAGGATGACGTCAGATTATTTGCATGACTCTCATCATAAATTCTCTGTGCAGAGGAACCTCGTGGTTCTGCCTTCCTGCAGCAGCTTGCACTGACTTCTCTGTGATAGGGCTTCAGAAAGAGACGGAAGCCAGAGCTCTGTATTGCTTTTCCAGAATATTTTGCATTAAATATTGATTGTAATAAATATCTCAAAAGACAGATTTGTCTTTGACCATTCTTCATAAAAGAACATGCAAGGACCAGGTTTTGTCCAAACAATGGTAAAAGAGACCATGCCCTTTTGTGTCAGCTGCTCTGGTGTTCTTGTCAGATTGAAAACAAATTTACTACAGAAAAGCACCTGTGCTTCATCCCAGGGTTTCACACAGGGGCCCAAAGAAGCGAGAGAAGATACTGAGAATTAGCATAAAACATACGTAAAGCATACGTTTTCTTGGCTAAAATTTGATTCCATTAGCAGAGCAATTAATTGTCATAAAGGACACTCTGACAACAAATGAACTGTGTTCACTCAATTACAACTCCTCTTATATATAGATGAAAATATGAACAAGGAGGCCAAGAGCTGAATGGGGTCACAATGGGGATGGTGACGCATGGGGCACCTTGGTGGAAAGGTGGATAAACGTGAAGAAAGACCGCAAATGATCAAATATAAAACTATATCCATCAAAGGGAGCTAGCTAGTGTCTGGAACATAAACAGTAATCTGTGATCTAAATGCAGGACAAGGTCGCTCTCTGGTGTATGGAAGCAAAACGGCCTCATAAAGATTTGAATCTATATCAGCATCTGAATAATAGGTTTTGAAATATTATACTTTGAATTCTATATTCTGAATGAATGCACTCTGTATTTTACGCAGTGAAATTACAAGTAGAGATTTTCAAGTTAGAAAAATACATCATTTTGATTTCAAACCACACCAATATTATTAAAATAATTCAAATATAAAAATGTACATGTCTAATTTTCAAAAAATATATTCAATGCGTTTATTTCAAGAAGCACTATTCAGAACCAGAAAGTTCAATCAACTCACAATTCAGACTGTGACATTCAGGTGCTGAAATTCAAGTGCA
>NW_018127962.1:820276-849599 GCF_001952655.1 Monopterus albus
AATCGTGAGCTGAGTCGGTCCAAAATATGATTCAGCAACAATTCCTAAGAGAATGAGAAAACAGTAAAATGAACGTTTTATTGTACATTTCCTAAAGTCACAATCCACTACTTATTATGCTATTACATTGCTACTAATACTACAATTTTCGTCTTCCTAACCCTGAACATATGCACGTTAGTTGCATCGTGGGACTGAGCAGGTTTAGGGGGTGAGATAGACAGACAATGGCCGGACCCGCGCTTTCGAGAACGTGACATACAGAAACTGGCATTTTATCCGTCGCATTTCAAAGCGCAGCTGAGCACTTGTAGACTGCTGAAAGATAATGCTGGCCGGGGGGAGACATGCTAGCATGATGAATTTTATCTATGGCTGGCAACAACTTGCAGTCAGCAATACTGTGTGCGCCATGCTGCCCCCCATAACTAGCTAAGATAATTAAGACAGCCATAGCTTGATAGCTAGCTAGCTAAGCTAGTTGTGGACAGTGTTAGGTATTTTTAGGCAGATAGATATTGGTTAGATACTTGATGTATTAGAAATGTTTAGTGTAGACAGGATGTCTGGCTAATCATAATCGCAATCATAATATTTTCTTATGTTTAATGTCATGACATGTCACTAGATATCATGTCAGAATGTCTTAGATACACACCACACAATCACGGGGGTCCAACAACATCCATAAATAAAACTCTTATATCGCAAATCACAAAATCTATCAGACAATATTCATACCTAACACAACGTTTTAAAGACAGTTATCACTTACCGGCGCGCTGCCCTCCTCCGCCATCACTTCGAAAATCACAGGTGAAACCTTCCCCTCCTCTGTATGTAGTAGACATTCGCGCCTACAGGGTCACATGACTGACCTGTGTTTACCCGATTGGCCAGGGATCCGATCGATGGCATTGTCGCTCGATTGCTACTGCCCAGTGTCCCGGATGTTGTTTTGAATTTTTGCACTTGAATTTCAGCACCTGAATGTCACAGTCTGAATTGTGAGTTGATTGAACTTTCTGGTTCTGAATAGTGCTTCTTGAAATAAACGCATTGAATATATTTTTTGAAAATTAGACATGTACATTTTTATATTTGAATTATTTTAATAATATTGGTGTGGTTTGAAATCAAAATGATGTAGTTTTCTAACTTGAAAATCTCTACTTGCAATTTCACTGCGTAAAATACAGAGTGCATTCATTCAGAATATAGAATTCAAAGTATAATATTTCAAAACCTATTATTCAGATGCTGATATAGATTCAAATCTTTATGAGGCCGTTTTGCTTCCATACTGGTGGCTATAACAGGTTCGTTTATCGAAGGAGAACATTTGGTTGCCATCTCTGATTGATTCGATACACTTCTTAACAAAGGGTTTTACTAAAGGAACCGTCATCTGCTGGGGACAAAAGACTAACTAATAACAATTTATAAACACTAAAACAGGCTAGCGTTAGCTTTGCATTAGCTTTCTCGTAGCACGCGGCGACGTTACCAGCATCCGTTGTCAAGGCAACAAACACACATCTGAGATAGGTGAAAAGACAAAGCCGCTCACTCTGTTTTCATTCCTTGTAACCGGAACAAACTAACAAAAGCACACGCTCATTGGCTGTTAGTGAGCCCACCTGACGCTGATTGGCTTTTAACGCATAGAAACCCGCTACTTGTTTGTGAAAACGAGCGAGTCTTCTTTGTTTTTTCTAGGCCAACAAAAGAGTCAACATGGCTGGAGAGAAATATGCCATTGAGCAAAGTTTTTCTTTTTCTCTTCTTTCCTCCAAGAAGTTCCTCTTCCAACAGGACAAAGACACTTTAGCGCTGTTAATGAAATGGTAACATTTAAAATGTACCTGAAGACTTAACAGCCTAATGTGCACGTTAGCTCCTTCTGTCAGTCGAGCTGCAGGTACAGTAGCTCTAGTTAAATGAATGTGTTTGTTCATTTCAGGTCCATGCTGGGGAGGATTTCAGCTCAGTCTTACAGCTTTGATCAGAGCTTTCACCCTTACAACTGTGAAAAGTTTGCACTGGTAAGACACACCATAATAGGATATGTTACTACTCAGTATAAAATCATAGTGTAAGTAACCTACTGGGTCACAGGGCAGACCATCTACTTCACCCTCATCAGTAGTAAGAACACAAATGATAGTGATGCTGAAAAAGAAGACCAAAGGAATAACTAGATAAAGCAGCTGTGGTCTGTTTTGCTAAAGTGTGTTCATGTATTTAATCATACTTGAATGCTTTTGGTGTAACTGTGTATATGCAGTGTTTCTTCACAGACCCTAATGTGGTATCAAGTCTGAGAAAGATGGAAGCAGGAGTCTGGGTGCCTCTTGGTATGTTCCCCCAGAACGCCTTTGATCATTGATAGTAGGAAATTGATCTCATATGCTGGACAATATGTGCATTCAGATCTCTGTGGAATGTTTTTGGCATCTGTGTACATCTGGTGTGTTATAGACAAGCCAGTGGTGTCTGTTGATGTGGAGGTGGTGCCATGCACTGCAGTCTCCATGGAGCTGTTTGACCCAGTCTACTCTTGTGGGATCCTGAGGCCTTCTGGACATGTAGTTAAATGCTTTCATGATGTCTACCCTGACTATGATGAGCTCAGACAGGTGACTTTCCTTCATCTGTCTGTCTGTATCTGTTGTATTTTTGACATGTTTGGCAGTTCAGGTTATCCTCTGTTTCTCAAGATGTTGCAGGAAGAGGACTCTGACCACTACTATGTGGTTGGGAAAGAGGAGCGAAGAGAGTTTCTGTTTCGCCTCTTCAAGCACTTGTGTCTTGGGGGAGAGCTCTGCCAGTACGAAGATACCATTGATCCTTACATAAGCACCACAAAGAAAATGTACAAAGACCTGATCAGGTGGGGATACGCGCATGCATGCTGTCAAATTTCACTCTAGATCATTTCTTTTCTGCCACTGTGGGACTCAAAACAAACTGACACTCCTAACTGCTCTTTGCTCCTTCCATCATGCCCTTTTTCCTAGTGGCGACGTAAACTATATATGCATGGTTGAGACAAACTGTACAAAGCCCCCACTTTTCAACTAGAGTTAGCCGACTGCAATTGATTGGGTTTACTTACGTCTCTTATGCCTGTATCACTATGTATCTAATAATGAACTTGTAATTCCTTCATGCTGTAGTGTGCAGAAGGATCCAGAGACCAGGAAGATCAGTGTCGTCTCCACAGTGCTCAAAGTGTGTGCCTATGTAAGTGACTGGCTCCCTGTCTGTCTGTGTCAGCCAAAGAACACTGTATACCGGTTATGGATGTTTCCTAACAGTACTGACATTTAAATGACTAGTGTATCTGTGTTCGAATGAGAGGAAGCTATAGTCATTTGAAAAAAGAAGTTTAAGAGAACTGATTCATTGGATGATGATTCAGAGCCATTGTAAGATATCTCATGAATGGACACTGACTTACAGATTCGAGAACATCAGTAGTCTCACAGATCATGCACATCGGCACACTAAACATCTGTTGTTTTCAAACATCTTTATCTCATTGTAATTTACTCATGCCCTGTAGGATGAATCGGGACGATGTTACCCTGGAAGACAAGAGGAGGAGCAAACATTTGCCTATTTGATTGTCGACCCGTTCAAACGACACATGACTATGTTGCATCACTTCTACGGTGTTGGAAACTTCACATTATGAAGACCTGGAAATAGTCTTACTTCCTGAATCAAACCTATCAGTCGCCTGCTGCACACGCTAACACAATGGAATTTGTGGCCTAATGAATGGGTTCACTCTGTCAGTAAGCATTCCTTCTTTACTGTTGTGAGCAATTTGAGAAAAATGGTAAATTGTCTCAAAACCTGTATAGTACTTTCCTATGCATTGCACCACATTTTCACATTCACAAACACCAGTGATATCACTGGGAGCAACTGGAGCTTCAGCATCTTGTTCAATGGCACTTCGACACGTGGACTAGGGAAGCCAGGAATTAAACCACCAACCTTCCGGGTAGGAGACTGCTCTATGTTCTGAACCACAGCCGCCCCAGTCAAAAGGAGAGCAAAGGGAATAATTGTTTTGTTCTTTGTGTCATCAAACCATTTTAAACCAACATTAAGAAGCAACTCTGTGCCTTTCTTTGTGGATGTTCTGTAAGAAGTTACTTCTCTCATTGTAAACTAAAAGTAATTTAAAAGCTAACATCCTTCTCTAAATATTAATAGGCAGGCAGTGTTATATAGCACATATGAAACACAGAAGCAATTCAAAGTGGTTTACATAGGTAAAGAAAGCATCAACATTAAAAACAATAAGCATTAAAAACATAAGAAAACCAATTAAGACCAAAAAAGAATTAGAATTAAATAAAAATAATTAGACGAAGATGACATACAATGCCGTAATCGTAATACTTTGCAAGTTGGCCCAAATGCTATCAAAACAAAAGTGGAGCAGAGAAAACACTCCATGAAAAGAACAGGAAATTAGCAGAGTTTTCAGTTTAGATTAAAAAGTGGTGAGAGTTGGGACACATTTACTACATCATCAGGAAGTTGGTGCAGCATAGCAGCTAAAGTAGTTCCACCCTGTTTGGTCCTGACCTGAGGTTCTGCCAGCTGACTGCTTCCTACCAATCTCAGAGCCCTGCTGGGTTTGCATTTTCCAAGGAGACCAGAAACATGTTTGATCAACTCAGATTTATGATCACCGATGGAAACAACATAGCCCCTGTCTTTGAGATATGATTGGAACAAGGACTGTACCTGATAATCCCACCCACTCTTCCAAGTCTATCAGTAACTGGTGTTTTCCCCGAGTCAGTACTGACACGAATTCTTTGGGGCATGTTCAATGATTTCTCATTACACAAGATTTGGAGCCAACCAACTTCCACCCTAGCTACAGAAGTGTATTCTTCTAATTTAAGCCATCATACAGTATTGTTTAGAGAAGAAAAAGACAACTTACAGTCCAAAGAGCTTTATTGAAACAAATAAATTAATAAATTATTCAAGTTAACTAATTTTATCCTCGCCAGATACACATTTTTATCTCTTTAAAAGATCAAACATATGTACAATCAATTAGAAAATAAGATAAGTGCTATATTTCATCATCTAACAGTTACATCAAATCAGAATTGGAAGACTTTGTCAGGTTAGCATTTTGCTTATTGCTTTAATCAGTTTGTTTCATTATGACAACAGTTCCGACACCTAAGAGAGCAGTTAAAGGGCAACGAGCTGGAATGTCAAATGACAGCAAGTCAGTGAACGCTGGACGGTAAGGACAGCATGAAGAAGAACAGTAAGAAAGAGAAAAGAGAACGTGCAGATTGAGTCATGCATAGCATTCAGTCAGTTTAGACAATCAGTTACGGTTTCACATACTTGAGTTCCTAGTCTAGCGCCCCACTAGTGGCCTCAGAGGTAGTTGTGTAGAAGCCATTCTGATCTATGTGACATGCTTATTAAAAGGACACATGCCTGGCAAGTTTCCTGTGATACAAAATGTCCATGCCCCCAGCCTCCAGATGTGACAGGTCTTAAAGTACAGTAAGGGTGTTGATGTGAGGATGTTACAGTGATACACAAATTACAGTATGCCTCTCATAACAAGTATGACTGTGTTTCTTTAGACTTAGAACAAGTTTGTAAAACAAGTATGGCTATCCTCATGTGATATTTCTATGAAACACTTCTCTTTGAAGCAGCATTTAAGTTTGAGACAAAGACGCATCATGTCAGATATAGAACGAAGACATCGAAGGCACAGGTCATTTCATTTCATGTCTCGAGTTAAGACTTCACAGAAGACATCCTTAAGCATTTTTGTTTCTAATACTGGGGCCATCGCTAACAACAGCATGCAATATCGTTCTCACATATATTTTCCAGGTGATAGTGTGACGGCACTGTTCAGTGCAACAGTGCCTCCAATAAGTAGGCGTCTCTAATTTAAGCTAAAGAATAAAAATACATTTCTCTATGAAATGAATGCAGAAATTGCATGATGCCAATAACAAGCTCCAATGTGCCATTTTTTATTTCTTATGGCAGCAAGAGCATCAGGTTAGAAACAAATCTAAATAGACTGAACAATGAAGTACATTCACTGTTTGAAATGCAGGCTTGTCCTGAATGGAAAAGTGGAGCACCTGAGTCATCTGGCTTGGCTGGAACAAATAAATGGATCACTTGCAGGGACAAGAGACGTATTGTCACTGGCCAAACACAATATAGTCAATGTTTTCTTAGTTGAAACTGGCAGCAATTATCTGAGGACATTAAAAAATATACATATGAGCTCTGTGCACGTGTGAACCTGATCAGCTGTGTGTGGTTACAGTTGCATCATCCATGATTCAACTTGACAAAAATACTACATCATATCTAGCTGAATTAAATACATATTAAATTAAATTCTACATTCATTTTAACAATCAAAAAATAATTAAAACATTGCTGTTATATGCTGCACCAAATCAAGTGTATGAACATTACAGTAAAGAAATCAAAACTAAAACTACTCACAAAAAAATATTTCTGTTTATCAAGTGAAAATATTTAAGCAAAGGCAGTAAAGGAACAAACACACACGTCATTGTGTGTATAGTAAATGTTTGTATTTTTACACTCTCCAGTTTTGTCCACAAGCACAGAGGATTTTCTGTGCATCAACCCCCCCCCCAAAAAAAAACCAGAATAGATAAGAGAGAGTAAACCGGAATAACAGTGACAGCCAGTAACTAACAGTGACAGCCAGTAACACCTGGAGTAGTGACTGGAGCCTATCCATGCACACTGTGCTGGAACCATTTCCTAAGACGTGCATTCATGAGGACAGCAGCCTGGAATTCAAGCTTTTTAGGCCTTGACACCTTCCAGGTTGTTCACTGTTCAGTGAAACGGCACCAAACGGGTCAATACGATTCTGCAAGTGCAAGTAGCACCTGATGATTGTATAGCCGTTTTCACGGATGAACTCTGGACTATGCCTGCAGAATCAGGTCTGGATTGGTCCAGAGCGGCCCTTTTCACACATGTAGCACACAACAGGAGAGAGTCCATATTCTCACCTACTGGAAATACTCTGTTTGGTTTGTGCGTGGGGGACACCTAGGTAGAGCGTGCAGGAGGCAGGACATGATCTGGATTGGTCCAGAGCGGCCCTTTTCACACATGTAGCACACAACAGGAGAGAGTCCATATTCTCACCTACTGGAAATACTCTGTTTGGTTTGTGCGTGGGGGACACCTAGGTAGAGCGTGCAGGAGGCAGGACATGACAGTCATGTATCCAGTTTGTAATTTGGTCATAAACAACCAAGTCTCTTGCTCACTTAAAACTGCCTGACAATTCTGGTACCAGCTCTTAACGACAAAGTTCCTGAATCTTTTTGCTGGTGCCTTCATTGTCAGTGACCGTTTTTCTTCATCATCAGGTGTTTATATTCTTCTGGTTTCACACCGGTTACATGATAGAATGTCATCAACACGCTCACTAGCTCTGTGTGGATACTCAGGACTACATACTGCTGTTTTCTCACATGGGCTCACTCCAGCTCACTCGGACCTTACATGGACTCTGTACTAGGGTGCTGGCAGAGTCAAGTATGCTTAAGGTCCAGGTGGACTGACTCAGACATTTGGGTTCTCAAATACAGCTCCCATGCGTAATGCCTAGAGAATTTCAGGGTTCCAGTGCATGTCTGAAAAGGGCTTCTGAGTGAGAATTGTGCTCCTGTATGAAAGGTTGTGAGGTGTTACTGACTATCTGAACCAGCGGACATGACCAACCTGACCTGAGGCTTGATGTCACTGATGAGGAGCAGTGCAGACATTAATGTCTATATTCTGACTGAGGATCAGTGAGGTTTTATCTACAAGACTTTTTGGGGAACATGCATGTTTGGAGGGTGGGCTGCAAGGCAGAGGCTTAAAGGGCCTGTTAAAAGAAGTAAATTTAAGTTATTGGAATACTCAAAGAGGTGCAGTCAACTTTGAAACATTGCAAAGAAGGGATTTTTGACCTGTGAATGCACATTTTGGCTCTACGTCATCCTAAATATGTAAGAACATTCCTGTTTTGAATGCCAGCCAAACAGGGAGTAATGTTTTTTTTTGCAAGTGGGCTTGTTGGGAGACAGAACCTCTGAGAGAAGGAACGGAGATCAAAACAAACCATGTACAGTGCACAAGAGTCACTCCAACACATTCTCCCAGCTCTGCCTTTCTGTGGCAAGTCTGGGCAATTAAAGCAGGATTTACATATTAATTACTCCTCTGTTTGGGTGGGATGGTGTACCGTGGAGGGTTAATGCTTTGGCGAGGTGGCTGTCTAGGTTGTGCCCATCCAGGTCTGTGGGAGCAGATTAATTCTGTGTCCACAGCACCTTTAGCGTTTATTTGTTTTTCTGGTGGCGTGACTGCACAATGTGCAGGTGAGAAACATTACATTCATTACAGCATCAAAAATTGTGATGCCATTCTAAAATACTGGACAAATTTAAATTGTCAGTTCATTCACACAGCCAAGAAAAATAGGAAATGATAATGGGGATTCACCAGAGATTTACAAAACTTCAAAGCTCAAAGTCTGACTATCTACAGATGAAGATTTAAAGTTGGCATAGAGGTGAGAGGCTGAAGTGATCAGTACTCAAGTAATAGCTGTTCATGTGTCCTAATAGTATTCTCCATCCTCATCCAGCGGGTTGAGAGGCGTGTGCGGTGAGCAGCTTTGGCTGAGGCTCCTTGTCAGGTGGAGCCATCTGGTGGCCTCTGTCTGAATCAGTTCTGGAAACACATTGACTTACAGAAAATGAAGATGCAGATTTGAGATGGGGGGTACAAATGATCTTAGACAGAAATGAAATGAAGGCATTTAATTTTGGCCTGCTCAGAGTGAGGACTCGGCAAAAGGAAGACGCCCTGTAAAGGTTTTGTGTCTGTGTTTGAACAATCCCCAGACTGCTCAACTCACTGTCATTCCAAGTTGCCACTCTCAGACTGGGAAAGGTTGAGCGTGTTAGCGGAGGGGAAGAGGTCTCTATGGTCCGTGGGGCTTTGGTAGTCAGACGTCAGGTCAGGGTCCAGGAGGGAGGACAGGGTGAAGTGGGATGAGCCCTTCTTTAGGCACTGAGAGTACAAGTTGAGCAGGAGGTCCAGCTTGTTCTCTATGGATTGCACCTAAGAAAACACACTATTTGGGCATTTTTTTTCACACTGTGTATCATCTTCAAACTCTGAAGTACCTTATTTTTAGCACTCAAAAACATATCCCACTTAGGTTAGTCACTGCTAAATCTACTGCAGATGGTTAAATTACATAGTTTCCTGCTTCCTGTTGTACTTTATATGGCAGATTTTTTTTTTAGATCTATATGAGTAAAAGTGATCCACTGAGATTTTTGAATGATTCATTTAATGACACAGAAAATACAGTTCCACAGATGCTATATAAATCAAACTACCACTCTGTTACCTGTTTCTCCACCTTGACTACACGTCCCATCATGCTTAGCTCATCCAGTGGGTCCAGTTCTGGCAGCGTCTTCTCTCCTTTCTCAGGGCGTGCTTTCTTATCGGGCTGGACGGCCCCTCGTCCAATTATCTGGTCCACCCTTTTACACAAACACAACAGATACATTTTAAAAAATTTTTCTTACTGATTGATTTTGAATTAACTTAAAGTAGTAGTTTGACATTTTTTTGCATTCAGCAAATAAGACCACTTATGTGCCTTCTTGCAAATAAAGTGACTGGCTACAGTCAGCAAACAGTTAGCTTAGTAAAAGGACTGTAAGAGGAGAGAGCCACTGATCCTGTCCCAGACAGATCTGCACATAAAGCAATGGAAAACCATGTGGTGTTGTACTCATTTGTTTCTGTTCTTATTAAACAATTAAAAAAAAACTACAATATCTATGTCTGGCCTAAACACAGAATTAGAGTAATTCCATGTTGAAGAAACAAACCAGTAGGAGTTAAATACATGAAACCCACCGCATCTGCAGGCTCTTGATGCGGCCCAGCATGTCCAGGTGTCCAGCAGAGTACTGCTCTATGACATCCTTCACATCATATGGACGGAGTGTCTCCTTAAACTTCCTCTTGGCCACAAGAAACTTTAGGATCCTACACATACATGAACACACAAACACCAGACTCATTGTTATTGGTCCTCTGTGAATCTTTAAAGAGCCTCAAGCTCCACATCCATACATATGGATGTACAGTAAACCTTTGGAAAAATGCAAGGGCAGGACAGCTGTCAAACCATGTGGCATACCCTGAGAATAACAAGATTAATTATAGTCAGAATGCCCTTATCATTGACAAGCAGCTCTATAAAGAGAGCAGAGTCGCCCTCCTCCTAAACCAAAAGGATATATTGTGATGATGACATCTCCCAGAGACATCCACTTATCAGTACTTGCTGTTTCAGCAATTAGCACAAATCCACAGATGGTAATGGGCAACATACAGTACATACCTCTTTCAGAGCAGTTTCTGCTCTTTTGTCAGTATGACAGCCATGTTGGAACCACAGCTGGTTCCACAGCTCATCATCACCATCCACATCCCACTGTGGGGGAATCACACCGAGGAATGTCGACACAGCACTACTGTACCTGGCGACTGTATCGCCGACAACATGCTCTGCCTGAGTCGCTCTGGCTGTACGTCATGCTGGAGTGGGTGGAGGATGTGCATGAGATAATGGGAAGTGAGGAGGAAAGTTTAAGCACAGCTGTGTGTGTGTGGTCATGATATTAGAGATCAGAAGTACTGGCCCTGCAGAAGGACTGTAAACACCCAATGTAAGCAAGATACAATATGCACACACTCAAGGTGTCATCTTATCCTGTGATAAGATCCTATCCAGCTGACTTGTAGCGCAGTCAGAGGAGTGAGGAGGTGAACAAATCCTATCTCTCACTCCCAGAAGACTAAGCCAACTATAATACTTCACAGGAGGAAGAAAAGAAAATCGTATCAAAGGTGTGGGAAGTGGAACATCAGAAATGCTGAGCTGTTCTGAGAAAACATCACACACACACAATCATACACATGTATATAATGCCACAAATTGTATGATTGAGTATACCTACACACTCACAGGCAGAAGTATGTGCATGCCCATACACGAGCATGTGAGATCTGAACATGTGAGTGGGGTCATGATGTGAAACTGCAGCCACTAGGAGAAGGTGCAAGCAAAGGAGAAGAGGTGGTGGTGGTGGAGGAGGAGGAGGAGGAGGAGGAGAGATGCTGAGAACAGAGTGAGTGGGAAAGGGAGAGACGCAGCACTATGTTTCTTGATGACTCCTGTGCTTGGGGTATTTTTGCAGGCGATCTTTTCTTATTTTGCAGGTTGATGCAGTTTTTTATTTTTATTTTTTTTGCCAGGGTGGGTCTCAGGTGTGGGTAAAAGAAAATGTGGGGGACACGGGAGGGGGGGAGGACTTTTGATATGGATCCTCCAAGGATTTCTTCAAAATGCTGACTCTATTTCTCAGTCGATGAAATGGTATTCATAATACATACGTGGTCGGGTTTGAGTGGGGCCCCCTCTCCCCACAAAACATCCAGCTACGGTGCAATAGTCACTTGCAGTGTTGCAGTATTATCATAGCTCAGTGGAAGATATTACAGCTACCTAATGCTAGGAGGTTCAGACGTAAAAATGCAGCGATGAGGGACAGGAAGAGTCATATGGGCTCCAAAATGCTTGCATAGCTAGAGCACATATTTTTGCAATTCAGCAAATGTGGATCCCTGATAGTCTCCAATGGCAAGGTTTTATTTGAGACTTAAAAATGACTGTTATGCTGACACGTATCCTAGGTGGGCCAAGTAGGGCGAGCCACTGCAGGGCGAACCTGGTTCCTGGCCAGATACGACTACTTTCTCTATAAAATCTAGTGCACAAAGCACAATCTGTGTATTCAGGCATTTCCTGAATCTGAGTAGTGGTATATTTCCTGAGCCAATTACTTGATTTGTACTGTAGTATTTTTAGTTTTTGTATTGTGTCTGCATAGTGATTACCTGTGTTTAGGTTCCTAACGTAACTCTTACCTGCGTTAACCTGTTTGCCAGTAATCCTGTTATTAAAAACCATCTCCCTCACTACTGCATCCTTCGTCCGAGTCTGCATCTGGATCCTCTAAATCACAATTCTGACAGGCACCGATGCACCACATGCATCTCTCTAAAGTGGAGTCTCAGCACTAAGGCCTGGTGCAAAATTCTGTTTCACAAACATCAGTCATGAATCTTGCTAAGACACTGCATGTGCACATGCGCATGTGTGGGTTAACACAGTGAAGCACCTGCTGTTTACACACCTGCACTATCTATAGGAACTCCCTGTCTTCTATTGTCTCTTGCACAGAGCAGCTGAGGTCAGAGCTATCTGCTGAGTCGCACAAACTCAAGGACCGATCATATAATACCCTATTAGTGGCCTAAAGATATCAAACATAATATATCATACTGCACCCCTGGAACAGAAAATATCTACCTACTGTACATCTACAAAGAAGAAAGCTTCACCTTACGTTTTAACACACACACACACACAAACACATGAGTGTGGTAACATACTAGGATGAAAATGCAGTTTTCAAAGGGTCATTATTAAAAATGTAACACTAATTCATGTAGTTTGGCTACAGACTGTAGGTTTAGTGTTTACAATCAGTGCTGCTATAAAATAAATCCACGGGCCACAGCATTCAAAACCATGAGCACTCAGATAAAATCAGGAAGGCACAGCAAAAATGCTTAAATAAATAAATAAATACTCCCAGATTCAAAAACTATGAGACTTTTTCTGGCAGAGCAGATCCCTGAATTTCAGGATCCTTAGTGTTGCCCCACACATTTACACATGCTTCATTTAAAAGTTTCACAGAGAGCATAGGCAACCACACAGGCGGTATCATGCTACCAAGAGAAATACTGTACAGTGAGATTACGGTGCCAACACACAGGCAGAGATAGAGGCATTGTAATATGCTCTCAGCAAACCCTCTTGAGAGCGTAGCCTGGCCCCAGCACCAGATGCCTGCAGGTAGCTAGTTTTTTTTCTGCCACCATCAGTGAAAATACTATTCAGTATGTGTGGTGGGGGGGTGGATATGCACATGTTCACACAGACACTGTTTACAGAAAAGTACATTTGTGCATTTTATACACTATGATTATTTATTAATTCTTATATTTGTTGTATAGATTTGCCAGTAGACCATTTCTTCACATGCACACACTGTCCAACTACTTGATTTGCATGTGCAGTGTTTCTGCTTCTCTTCATTACTGTAAGTTTAAAAAGACTGTTCATTAAGGACACTGGCCACTGACATACAACATTAACATTACATCAAAGAAGAGATGACACAGTAAACATCAGTATCATCAACTCCCTTAAACAGTTATTACACTTGTCTTTGTCTAAACTGTAAAATATCTTTTGTCTCTGAAAGTCATAACGTACTGTAATCTCCCATCTGTACAGTGTTTCTGAGTGTGTTTTTGCATGTGTATTGCCTAATAGGCCCTCTATCATGCCGCCTGTCACATGGCTGGCCTGAATGAGCTGGGATTGCTGAGCGACCAGGTGACACAGGGTGCAGTAAGCCTCCAGGGGGGCTCAGTTACTGTACCTCTACAAGTGGGCATTTCTACTGAATGTGCACTCGCCAGCATCCAGATGGGGGGGCACCATGTTCAACTAAGAAGACAGGCTGTAAACACCATGAAGCGCCCATGATCTGAATATATACACATAGGCTGTTTGTCTGACCAAAGTACTGTAAACACTTTACTTGAAAGCCCCCTATTTAGAATTTATAAGCAGTACCAAGGCATTTAATAAATGTTTATAACACACTATACTGTAGGTATATGCTGCTATAAGGGCATTTTAACTGTTTATTGTATGGATGCTGATTCAGCATCCATACTATGTTTTCCGATTATTTATTTCTTTATTATTATTATTATTCCGTTCGTTTTTTGGCACATAACTACTTCAGAATACTTTCAGCTAGAAAAGCCATTCAGGTATCAAAATGTTCGGCTTTTTCAGGACATGCGCGGATGAATACAACTTTTTTGTAACTTTTATACTTTTTAAAATATTTAGCTTTATTTTGAAAATCTTGCCCCATTCAAATGAATGGGAAAATTCTACTTCTTCATACTTTCAGCTATTTCAGCTTTCAAAATGTTCAGCTCTTCAAGGACATTCATAGCACTATTCAGAACTTTTCATAACTTCAAACATTTTAAATATTCAGCTTTATTTTGAAAATCATGCCCCATTCAAATGAATGGGAAAATTCTACTTCTTCATACTTTCAGCTATTTCAGCTTTCAAAATGTTCAGCTCTTCAAGGACATTCATAGCACTATTCAGAACTTTTCATAACTTCAAACATTTTAAATATTCAGCTTTATTTTGAAAATCATGCCCCATTCAAATGAATGGGAAAATTCTACTTCTTCATACTTTCAGCTATTTCAGCTTTCAAAATGTTCAGCTCTTCAAGGACATTCATAGCACTATTCAGAACTTTTCATAACTTCAAACATTTTAAATATTCAGCTTTATTTTGAAAATCATGCCCCATTCAAATGAATGGGAAAATTCTACTTCTTCATACTTTCAGCTATTTCAGCTTTCAAAATGTTCAGCTCTTCAAGGACATTCATAGCACTATTCAGAACTTTTCATAACTTCAAACATTTTAAATATTCAGCTTTATTTTGAAAATCATGCCCCATTCAAATGAATGGGAAATTCCAACTTCAGCATACTTTCAGCTAGCAAAACCATTCAGGTGTCAAAATGTTCAGCATTTTCAGGGTGATCTTTCAGCACTCAGCATCCATACGCATTTTCTTTAGAAAATGAAGTTTTCTGGTTAATGTATAGTATTCATCAACAATTCCAACTTCTTATATTTGCTTATAAATACATTTGATTTGATTTGATTTGATTTATTCTTTCAAGCATGTAAAAACAATTGATATGACAACACACATAATTTTACACATAATCCAATATCAATTTACTTATACCTAGTACATGCTTGAATGGAGTAGGAAGAAGTCAGACTTATCCAGTCCTACCCCATGACATCATCTTACCATCATTGGTTTGCAAGCAGTAAATGATTCACTTCTACCCACACAAGTATTATACTAAAAAAGATTATACAGTGTTAACATTCTTACATAATTACATTCTTAAGTAATTATCTTCTACACCACACAAGTAATATACTAAAAAATTATTACAAAGTGTACACCACACCCACAATTGTCCATGTAATTAATCATTGAGCCTGTTCTTGCATCTACACCACACAAGTAATATACTAAAAAATTATTACAAAGTGTACACCACACCCACAATTGTTCATGTAACACATTGAAGTGTTATAAATCAAAGGTTTATATACTGCTTACAAATGTTAATTGGGAGGTTCAAGTAAAGTTTGATTCTAGATCATCAGTATAATAAATCTAATATCAGCATAATCGCGCTGATTTTTGTTCAATATTTTCAATGAAAATACAGTCACTGATGTGTAAAATACAGGGTGATACTTATTAGTAACAAAAGAAAAGAAACCAATTTTAAAAGCACAATAACAGTGTAAAGAAAATATTCAGTGTTCTTGTGCCTTAATACCAGTCAAAAGGCGTCATTGCTTCTAAAAAAAGAAGAGATCCAAATGGGTCTACAAAAATGGCACAAAGTATATTATGTTGTATGACCTGTGGTTGATTCTGTTAGATTAGGTGACCAGTCATCTGTGATCATTAATGGGTTAAAGAGCAATCTTAAAATGTGTGCATCTTTTCTACCATAAAAATAACTTCCACTGCAGGTAGTATGTCTGTTGGTGATGGCAGGACTCACCTGACAGCTCGTATGAGCGTCTTCACTGCTGGGATTACATCCTCCATGGGCACATCAGAATATGGTTTGTCTTCCACACTGTCCTCTCCGACTGCCTCCACTGAAGGCAGAGGAAAGATATTCTGACGCATTATTCTGCAGAAATTAGTCCTGCGAGTGTTAAGGAAAAGTGTAAGTATGATTCCTACCATCAGCAGAAGGGCGGGGTTTGAGGCGCAGGGAGGTACGGAACCGTGTACGTTCATTGAAGCTCCAGCTCTTCTGGACTTTCCCCGGGCTGGTGGCCTCAGGGACGTTTTCTTGACTGGGAGAGGGTCGGACACTGGAGCCTGGGGCCAGCGGTGACGCCTTGTTCCGAATGGCTTGGGATGATCGGGAATTGTTCATCCTGATTCGATCCCGAAAGCCAGTTTTACTGCTGACAGTGGAGATACGAAGATATAAAAAGTCAAACTTTTCAAATCATAACAGCCACTGAGTTTTTACTCAGCAATTACAATGTCCATGCCATTGACCTTTATGGAAAACTAAACCGTAAAATCCTTGGAGTTTAGGGAAGCAGCAGCAGGACAGGCTGAGCTTGTCAGGAAACAGCTTGTTAGTAAAAGTGACACAAAAATGGCTTGAATTTTATGAGTCATCAGCAAACAGACAAAACGGGCACACAAAGACATTTATATTTTGCCTCAGCTGACATAGTTTGAGCAGAGGGACCCCTCAGAACAACTGGTTCAGCCCTGGGCATTTGCTTATTTTATGTGTCTATCATAGCACCTGATACAGCAGAACTCAGACTGAAACCTGATTCAAGACCTCAAGTAGTGCTGGGAGAGCAAAAAAAAAAAAAAAAAAGTTCCACCTAACATCAGAGTAAAGATACGCTTCCTTAATCCCTTCAACAGAATGAATAAGCATCAAAATATCACCAAAGTTATTTGGTGACTCCTAATGCTGCCTTTATAATAGCCCCTGCAGATCACACCTTCTCTGCAGTCACTGTTACACGCTGTCACAAATCGATTAGCCAATGCAAAAGTCATGCACCACAGAGCAATACCAGCCCAGTCCTATATTTACGATGATATACTCTTTGTTGTGCATGCGCTATAGCTGGTAATTTCAATTAAAAATTAAGGCATGTCAGAGGATACAGCATTTCATAAAAGCAAGCTGAAACGCTTCAGGTAGACAAGAGGAAACTGGGAGTGAAAGATCTTTGCATGCAGTTGGGAAAGGAAGTAAATGATTTGGATGCATTCAGAATCACAGATTTCATTGAATCATTCCAAAACACTGAAAGAAAGATGCATGCAAAAAAAACATTTTAGCAATTAAAAACTTTGTAAAAATGCAGTACAAACACACTGGTGTGTTATAAAGTTTCATATAACTAATCTCCAATAAAAAAGCATGCTGAACCATTTAAACCTTCTCTCAATAAGAGGACCACATAAATGAATTGAAAATATGAATCAAGTCTAAAGTGGGGAAAATGCTTCAGCTATTTCAGTTTGGGAAAAGTCGTTGCTTATTTGATGGAAGGAAAACATATTTCTCGTGTCACAATCATAAGCCACTGAGGACTTCTGTTGTGTTTTCAACACATGGTTTATCACGACTGACCTCCAAGCCAAATCAACCAATGTTGGCCCTAGTTTCTTACAAAGAATAAGCAGGAGAGAAAGCCTTATAGTAAAACAGAATGCAATATGTCTTCACAGTAAAGACATTCACTCATTTGTGGACCAGACTATAGTGCCAGTTTCTAATTTGCAACTGCAGGTGAAATCACAGCAGAACCGTTTAGTAAGCCATGGCCACAGCCCACAAATTTTTGAGTGGTTCAGGCAAAGGCAGCAGCAGGGTGTGTGCATTGTGGTGTAAAAAGGGTGACGTTTTAGCGTGCCCGTGCACAAGCTCGTTGTCACGGATACCTCTGCTTGCGGCCAGCATGAATCCGGAAGAGACCTCGCTTTTTACAAAGGAGTTGACTGGGGAGATACACAAGGCAGAGGGAGAGAGGGTGAGGGGAAGAGGCGAGGTGGGGTGGAGGGAGATGAGAATTTCCGGGATAGGACCCGGATACGTGGTGAGGATAAAAATGTAGCTAAAGAAAAAGCAGGGAGAGAGGGGGAGGCTGAGGGGTGAGGTGTGATGTCTCAGTAGTCCAAATAGTCCTCTGTTTCCCTGTACTTGTTAACTTACCTAAAACTGGAAATCACACTTCTGAGAGGCAGTTTTAGATTATGGAGACACACAGCGAGAAGTGAAGAGGTGGGTTTGGTCAGTGGGGTGGTGGTGGGGTGGGGGGTGTCATGCAAACGTAGTTTCACATGAGTATATTCATCAAGAAAGTCCAATCAGCATCATGGTGTGACAGCAGCTCCTTAAGTGAAGTCCTTACTACCAGCAAAACTACTGTGCTTCTCTCATCTAGTACATTCTCAAGTCTGATATACAGTATACTCGACATAATCAGGCCTTAAATACAGTATTCTGGCCTTTGTTTATACTACAGAAATCAAATCTGCTCTATGAATACCCTTTTATCAACAAGCACAGCTCATAACTTGAAGAACAAACCTGCATGGACCTTCTGCCTTCCTGAGAACAGATGAAGGATGGAGGATGGACAACGTGGAAAAGACATGATAGAAATAAAGAGAAAGACGGTAAAAAGACAGGAGGAGGAAACTGGTGAGTGACCAGAGGGAGGTGGTGGAGATGGCAACACTGTGAGCTAAGCCGACAAAGATGCAGAGAAGCACGGGGGCCTGCAACATAGTGGTTTCAGATCAGCATTAGTGAAACACGGTTAAACATACAAGACGTCCGTGCAGAAAATTCTGGAAGCTTTTGTGTATACAGCTGTTTTATGTTGCTGTTCTACATATCTCTGGTGTGAGTGTGACTGTAGGCAGACATACGGCCATCTGTCTGGGTGTACAGTGAGGTGGTGAGAGGTGGCATAGTGCATACCTGTCCCCCGACAGGTAGGGGGAGCTGTAGGGCCGCAGCCCAGACAGCAGTGTATGGTAGGAGTTGTGGAGAACCTTCTTGGTGTTACGCTGTCTCTGGAGGTGACTGAACAGTAGTGTGAGTTCTCTGACACCCCAAATGCACAAATAAATAAAGAAAACATGACAAATGAATAAAAACCAACAAAGGATGAAAATCACACAAAAAGGTCACAATGATGGGAGAAAAATAACATGTGGATATTCGAAATTAAGAAGTGAAAGTTTTGACTGTAAAACAGATGCATGTTTGTCTGTCTGTCATGCTCTCCTCCTTTTAAGCAAATAAAAATTAGACAAATTAATTCATAAATACAAAATATGACAAACGACTGTGTAGAAAAAGTAATGAAAATGTAATTGAAAAGCAGTGACGGAAATGTAAAATAATATATAAAAAATGTAATAAAGGAATCAATGTTTACTTTTATATTAAAACCACCACTGTCCAACTTTAACTGAACAGGATTCCTCATAGATGAAAAACTGTAGCAGGTGTGTTGAATGTTGTGTTTTCCTAATGTTTTGGATGTGTGAGCAGAGGCAACACAAAGTGTCACAGACTAAAACTCACTATTCACTATTTTGTGATGTAACTTTCAAATCTTTTCCTGCCTTTATTACAACGCTTCAAACAAATGAACAAAGGCGACCACATATTGCTGACCAAGTCCACTCAGTGCTGAGCTCATGGCAGTGCCTACCTGAATGAAGGCAACATGCTGTCATAGAAGTACCATGTAGCTGTCAAGTAGGAGTGTTTGGCATCTGTAGAGTAGAGACGCCACGCAGCCTGAAGGTAACAAATGCACAAAACCAACACAGTGTGACATTTAACATCCCACCTGACTGGCCAGTTAAATTGTGTAAATTTATCAAACATAAACAAAGCCTAAGTGACTCCTGCTGTGCCTGTTACCTGTATCAGGTTGGCAGCAGGCATCCTCCTCTTCTCGAAGTGCTTCTGTCGATGCTGCTCTTGAACCTTTAAGGCGAAGCCTGATCCCAGAATTCCCTGGAAATGACAAGTTTAAGTCATAAGTGTGACTGCGACCAGGCTGAGAGGATCCATTAACAGGGATATGAATATATAGGGGCCTTACAGCAGGCAGCGCAAAGAAGGAGACTCCCAGAAGAGCGAAGCCAGCAGCTAGAAGCCGCCCCTGCCAGGTGCGAGGGGTCTTATCACCATATCCAATAGTGGTCAGTGTAATCTGGGAGGGTGAAGACATACACACACAGTATGACAGATCTAACAAAATGCCAACTGCAGAGGGGACTAACACACTGTAACTGTTTCTATAAAAAGATCTGTATTCTGTCAGTCTTTACTTCCAAACACTACGATTTCTGTGTCAGGAATTCTGTCTAAAATCCTCGCTGGTCATTCACAGAATAAAGGTCAAGTGTTTATTTGTCATATGCACAGTTAGGAAACATGTTTTCCTGTACAATGAAATTCTTACTTTGCCGTCCACATGAATGCCACACGATACAAGTGAAATATAAAGTAGATGAGCAATAACAAATCTAAATAGTCAGTAACACAAATCTAAGGCACTTTAAAGCAGCAAGTGAAAGAAGCAAGTAAAAATACAACAAGAACACAATATAATGCAGAGAGAATATATGCTACGTGGGAGCCGTGGAGTGCAAATACTCAGCAGTGAGTGTGCAACTATGCATGTGCAAAATGAGTATGTAAATACCACAACCAACAAAAGATTTAATATAAAAATACAATCATCTCATCTAGGTAATTCTAACTCTTTGTAATTCTAAAATTACATTTATCAAGTGTTAGCTCTTGTGAAAACTGAAACTATAATCAACACTGAAAATCAACAAAATATTCAGTACTCACCGTTCCCCACCAGAGGGAGTCTGCATAAGTGTTGAATTCTGTGTTGCTGTCTTTCTCTGCCAGGTAGACCAGGAAGGAGGCAAAGATCAGGACCAGAAAACCTATGTACCAGGCTGTAATCAGCTCCTGAGAGAGACAGACACAGGAGGCATCACTCACACCTGTCAGTAACAGCATCATTACCATCATGATCCCTGCAGTCGTTACCATATCGCTGGTGTCATAATGACCTGTCCAGGGTGTGCCCCCACTCTTATATTCATCCACTGACCTATATATGGCCACCATGCATAAATATAGTTTTAATTTTCAGGTCTTCAAAGCTTACAAATGTAAACCATTCTTATATATAAACCACAAGTCTTTTTGTAGTAGAGCATGTGTCACATTTCCACCTTGCTGTGAGCATAAACAACTGAGCCCAGTAGTTTCCAGGTGCCTCCCCGTCGGTCCATTCGAACCATACGCAAGATCTGCAGGAAACGCATGCTGCGCAGGGCTGATGTGGCAAAGATGTTACCTTGTGTCCCTGCAGCAATTACTGCCAGTGATGCCACAAATACTATGAAGTCTGCAAGGATGACAGATGACAGAAATGAAGAGGAGATGATGATAAGGAGTTATCAAGTGATAAGACAGAACATTTTTCACATGAACACTGTACTGTTCAGACACACACACTAACCTATGACACAAAAGGGCTTTCTGGCAAATCTCAGTCGTCCCTGCCATCCACGGTATCTGCAGCAACAGCCAGCCGCCCAGATCCTGATGAAGTACTCCAACCCAAACACCACAATCATCACAAACTCCTACAAACCACACACACAGGGAGATAGACAGGTCAGTGACATACACTGTCACTATGCTCGAGTGTATGACCGACCATTCAAACAAATTTGCACTGACTGACCAAAAACCTTTTGTATGTACGCATTGTTTCCCTTCCAAAAGTCAAAGTGACATGCAGTCAAGTGTGACAGTCATTACGGTTTTTATATTTACACACTGTGTGTAAATTGTTGAGATTGTGCTCTAATTTCTCAAAAGAAAAGTGTCCCCTATCGAGGGCAACCAAGTTATCCATTGTATTTAACACAACACATTGGTGCTCGTGAATATGTTAATGCAAAAAAATCTAATTGTTCTTTTTTCCCCATGAGCTTGGCATTAGTGTGCATTAGTTTACTTTTTATTTTATAGAATATTAAATTAAAGGAGGAGAAAAGAAAAGGGCAGTATAGTGGTACAGTGGTTAGCACTGACGCCTCACAGCAGGAAGGTTCTGGGGGGAGTCTTTCTGTGCAGAGTTCTCCCTGTGCCTCCCTGTATTCTGGCTTCCTACCACAGTCCAAAAACATGCAGGTTAGATTAATCTGGAACTGTAAAGTGTCTGTAGGTTTGAATGTGTCAGCCCTGTGATAAACTGGTGACCTTGGTGCACTCTGCCTCACACCAAATGTGGGCTGGACTTGACTCCAACCCCCCTGCAACTGTTCACAGATTAAGCAGTATACTAGATCTAATGGATGGAAAGGAGGGAGAAGGAAAAATTACATTATACATTTAACAATCACAGCCTATTAACACGCTACTCTGTCAGTCTTCTCTCTTTGTCTTTCAGGTTTCTGGACCATACTGGCAGTTTAAGGTGCACTGAACCAACCTGTCATTATAGTCAATGTCCATATAAGTAAAGTCCACTAATGGCTGACTGCCTGCTAATGGCCGTGTGATTGATTGAAAGAGTAAACAGTTGCAATATGAAAGGCAGGCCTCCTGCCATAATATAACACATAAAGATGAGTGAGGTGGTAGGAGAGAGTGGAGAAGTCAGCTGAGAGAGGACACGTCTGGGGCACAGCTGGGGATGGAGAGCTGGGGTACAGAGGAACAGGGCAGATTAGGAAACAGGTATTAGGTTTAGTGGATTATATCTGTGATGTCCTGCAAAGTCAACAACACCTGAATCCTATGACCTGCTTACATGGCTATCGGCGCCTTCAGCAGCAAACAAAACAACAAGTATGCAAGCACAAAAAGATGTGAGCTGGTGTGTGTTAAAAGAACAGCGTATAAATATGGATGCTGAAGTAGTCAAACATGTGTGTTTGTGTGAGAGGGGAAGAGCCTTACCAGGATAAAGAGGCCTTCGTTAGAAACCTTCTGGTGGTCGGGGATGGTCGAGAACACAGACAACACCAAGCAGCTGAACACCAGCAGGAAACTGGAACACACACACACACACACACACACCAGTAAATACATTTCAATATACACACACTGTAAGTTTGCAAACTCTTGGGTTTTATTAATCCTGTCAGAGAAAAAAACTCATTTAAATAATCTTTGCTCACTTTCTGAGTGATCAACCAACAGAGAAAGAATTAATTGCAAATAAGCAGGAAAAGATTTGTTGATCCATAACAAAACACAGCATGCTGACTCATATTCAATCAGTGGCACAAAAATCACAACAACAAAACCACATTTCCTTGTTTTTGGGAACACAAACTACATATTCTAATGAAAGTGTATATACTTATAATATATACAGTAATTTTCAAGAAAAAAAGTCATAAACACAGGCATCATGCCAGAGCATTTACTGTATTTAGTTTTACATCAGCTGCATAAGAATCTTCAGTGTGAACCAGAAATACCCGTTTACTGGTTAACAGGCAGCATTTATTGTATCAAGCTGGTAATTTTCTGTTGTCAGTGAAAGTGTTAACAGTTAAAGTCTGGTGATATTCAACATTTGTCCCATTATAAACAAACACCATAAAGAGAACAGGACCAACAATGAATTGATCCCACTAACAAATGTCGTCTGTGGAGCCGAAGCCCGAGTTATCTGATTTCTCCGTTTTGTCGACTTTCATTCTTCTACAGAATCCATCAATGAGCACTGGGTTCCATTTTCCTTTATCATGACAAACATAAGAAATTGTCAAAAATGAAAAATTAAAATGTATACTCACATGCATGTGGCTCAAGGATGTTGACAATATCACAATTATAGAATCCTCCCATCCTTAACCTTTAAGTAGCATGTTAACATCTACAGTGAAGTGTGCTCTACTGTAAGATGACTGGTATTATCCAGACCCTTTCAACAAAGAACGGGGCTCTGCAGTACTACCGAGGCAGAGGTAATGGCCACTCCAGTTTGAGAACGACCCAGAATAAAAAACAACATTCTGGTAAATTTTGGCTTATGTTCGAGGTGTTCTCATCTTAGCATAAACACTTCCTTTCTTCTGCAACAATGGAGAGATGAGAAGTCTTCATCATTAATTCAAACTGAGAGACATGAACATAATTTATGCATTTTGTTGCACTTGAAATCAGTCCCAACATCTCTTTAAACTGCCAAAACTGTTATCACAAATAAATCTAGCTCATAAAACGGTTCTCACTCATCAGATGTGAATTCCACTTTAAAATGATGTATTAACTTTAACTTCAGAGTAAAAACTTTTATTCAAATAATGGTATATTGCTTCAATTTTTTTATCACTTGTGATGGCAACTGCCCTACTCTATCTGTCTTGACTGGCAGAAAAAGCTGTTATAGGTTGTTTCAGTGAAACAGTCGACAGCGACACTAGGAGCTACATTATTAATAGGCAGCAGAGAGGTGGGGGTTGAGTTCTTATAAGTTGGGAAATAATTTAGTATTTTCATTATCTGTCCAACATTGTATCACCTACATATGGCATGGTGACAATTTTCTATATTTTGTTTAGTTTTATAGTAAATACTGTGTCCCATGTTACAAACCTTATTCAGATCAGGAGTAAATATTTACTGCACAATCAGCATTCAAGACTAAATATACAGCACATGTCAGACAACCAGTAACAAGCCTATATGATATAATGTTTTTTCCCCTCCTCCTTGTTAATAATTTGGCATTCAACAGTTATATTCTGCAATTTTTTTGTACCACAGCATGGCCTTATTGATGTATGACGTTATTCTTGTTACTAAATCGCAGCCTGGCGGACCCCAGCTGTCTTTCAAATCCTGTACTGCTTCTGGCAATGCCACCAATCTCCTCATGTGCGACACCTTTACAGCCACTCCGTGGCAAAAGCCACAGCACTATAACAATATTTCTGTGACCAGAGAATGACTGTATGAGATCATACTAGGTAGAAAAAAATTAAATGAGAAAGAGACAGAAGCACAGACAGACAGAAGTGAGTCACACAAACACAACCAGCCCTGCCTGCCGTCTGTACCGTGTGAACCCAGGTGGCAGGCTGCCCATCCAGCTGCTCGAGATTTCAGATTTCAGCGCCCAAAGTTTGGAAACACTTGCTGGATGCCAGAGTGATTCTCACAGCATCACACAATGGTGCCATTTATCTATGCTTAATAATCAGCCCAATCAGATCAGCAAGTCTCTCACTGGGCTAATATGTGTGAAATGAAATGCATTTTAAGCACTCAGATCAAAAAGATGCTTAAAAATGTGGGTTTCAGTCACACAACACAGCAGTGGTGGACAGCTGCTATAGATGCCTTTAATCCTTATTCTTGCAACTCAAAGTAATACATTCATCAGCAGAAGAGAAAAGAAGACCCATTTCATCCCAGACTAAAACCCTAATTAGTTAAGGATAGTGAGGCCAGTTACATTAAAAATAACAGAGGACACCAGGAAGAGAAGGACAAGACTAATGTTCAAGATTGTGTAGATTTTGTCTTGCACTCTTGGCTGACTGACTCGTTTGGAGTACCAACCAATTTCCAGGGAAGACTGTTCCACATCTGTTAGCTTTACATATTGTAGTGCTGAGATTTCCATCTAGGGAGGTTTGCACCAGGGGATACTTCTGCACTTGGCAGGGGGTTCGTGGAAAAACTAGGGAGATGCTCAACTAATTAGAAAAGAAAATTATGATTTGATTAAAAATATATATATATTTATCACCACAGTGGGGTTGTGCCAAATGTTCAGATTTGTTGAACTTTGACAGGAGCTGCTTTGACTGTTGTGGGTGCCACCAAATCACTGTTGACCATTACCTGAGCGGATGAAGCACTAACTAACCTACTTGTGTTTCTGAACTTCAGATATACAATAACAAATCATTCCCATTCTGTAACCAGACAAACAGCCTATTCGCTTGCTAAAATATGAGCATGCAGATGCAGCTACCAAGACTGATTAAAAAAAAAAAAAAAAAAAAACCAAAGTTACTGCTTGTCACATTAGAACTGTAGGGGTGCCATCCAGTCAAGGTCCCAGGAGTTTTGGAGGGGTAAATACAGTGCCCACAGATGCAATTATCATGTTTAGCATTTTAGTTTAGGGCCCAAATGCAGCAATTGAGGCAAGGTGGTTGTAGTGAAGAGTAAACAGGGCTTTAATGGTGTTAAAACAGTGGAGGAAAGATCAATCTCTAACATAAGGCAGAATGAACAGGGCCACGGGCTAAAGTCAAAAAGACAAGGCAGTCTGCAGTCAGGCAGGCAGCTGAAAGACAGTTCAGATAGGGGGAGTGCACTAACCAGGTCCAGGAAACAAGCACATGTTCGTACACAGTTGAGGCCGACAGGTAAAACAAGGGAGTAGACAACTGACCAGATCCAGGAGACAAGCAAAAGTCCAAACACTGAAGAAACTGTCAAAACCAGAGTCCAACAGGTAAAACAGGTCACTAGCAGAGAAGGAAACCATATGCAGACACTGGAAAGCCACAACAGGTGTTACTTCACGGACACTCCATCAGGTAATGAAAACAGGTTTCTGTCTGAAAAGCTGGCTGAATAATGATGCAGACAGGAAGCAGATGAGTGAGAGCAGAGCTGGGTGGAGCAGGGAGCAGGAGCAGGTAAAGTGAACAAAAACAAGGGGCTGGGTCTACAACAGGGTGGAGACTGGGCCAAGGCTGAGATCCAACCTAAATATTTACAATATCAAACATCATTACAATATCCACTTTCTGTAGTGTTGCCTAACGTCCATTTCCACCACAATAAATTACTGTTGTTCTCATATATTTCCCCAAACAGGTGGATTTGGTGAAGGGGTATCTGAGCTCATCATGATGAGATGCATGTGGAGAAATGTCAGACAAAAAAAGGCCAAGAACTACTTTCGTATAGAAGAATAATGCAACTGGTTAAAACTCAATCAAAACAGTTTCTGGTAATGCAAATATCTGATCAGGATGCCAGGGGTCTTTATTTAAATATTTCACTCATTCATATGGAAGCACCAACAGATTTCCAGGGAAGACTGTTACACACCAGTTAGCTTTACATTAATGATTTATATGGTCAGTGAGACCAGCCCTTGGCATCTCGCTTCTCCATCACATACAGAAACACCACATGTTAGTGAATGAGCTACTTCTCCAACAGTTTTATACCAAGTGAGGGTCCAGGTGGAGAGACACTACAAATACACAAAGTAGATCTTACAAAAGGAGTAATAAACAGACACACCTAAATGACTACTGTACAGTATATTAGCCAAGTGATGTGCGTACAGGAGAGAGATTGTGCCTCAGCCACGTTGACGTTTGTAAAACACACTCAGATGACTCTGCAAAAAATGCATTTTGGTCATTCATCAACTGGGTAATGTGCTGACTAATTCGTCTTTTCTCGCTCAATTAATTCAGCGCTTTGTGTGTATTTCCATAAGGACGAGCTAAGTTGGGGCAGCATCTCAAGAGGCTTCTTTCATTGCCTTGTGCTTTATGACAGGAAACACGTTAGAGCACAGATAGCCAGATTGACAGTTTGGCTTTGACAAAATGCAGACACAACATTACTGTAGGAACACATTATGAAAGCAACTCTGCATTTACCTGGATACAATACTGTCCCTTACATACCGTAAGTCCAAAACACTGCAATGAGTTACTGCCAACACGGCTGACCATACCGGTGTATGCTGCCAGCTTGCATAATCACAAAGGAGAATTCTCCTGGGTGTCATGTAACAAACCCCTCAAACCTCATCTCATTCAGACAGCAAGACCCAGGCAGGCCTGAACGCATAGTATCTGCCAAGCTAACATATGGCTGCAAAATAGTACTTACTACCAAGTAAATATCAATGGTCTGTGTTGTTTCAAAAACACGGAGTGTACAGCAAAAATTCTATTAATATTGTAGTGAATAAAGGATAAGACTGACACTATTCTACATTGTCACAAATCCAATGAAAACACCAAAACCAATAGGCCGGTAGTCTGTATCTAGTGTGGTAGTAAGCTCTTGGTTCATTTCATAGAACTAACGAGTATTAACATCAGCAGGAGGGTGTTTGTAGGATTGACTTACAATAAACTACAGTGCCCATGTTCATCTTAATATCGGAATGTGTCACCCAGTGCAACACTGCAGCTTATCGACGTGATTTTAATGGCACAGAGGAAGAAACGATATCAGACTTTGGGTACAGACACAATACTTGTTAGAAGAAGCAATTCATTGCTTGTTCTGGTATTTTCATCAGACTTGTTGATAGTTAGGAAGCTATAGAATATCACCAGACTAGTTCTTAAAAAGATTAGTCTTTTTAAAGTGTCTAAGCAGGGTCACTTTTTGATTTATGAATGGGAATCTGCCAATGTTTTCCTGTTTGATCACCTCTTCTCCTCAGGGTTCAGGTATAGCTCCTCATTATAACATTAAGTGACCTGAACACCCGCCAAGACAACGACTCTGCTCTTATCTCTGCTTGCTAAATAAATAATTAAATATAAAAAGCCATTAATAAATAAAAGCATAATCGGATGAAACTGATGAGGAGACATTTAGGCCATGCGTGATGTATGTGGAGAGAGAGTCACATTTCTGCTGAGGGCGCACTTTCTCCGCCATTGCTTATCCACCTCAGAACCACCATCCGCTACCCCTCCCTCCTTTCAGGGAAATGTCAATTAAAAAAACCAAAGCATCAGTCAAATTCCACCAAATCAGCAGGATCTGTCTTGTGGGCATATCAGAAAAAAAATGTTTAGACCTTTAATGATTTGCCTCAAAAAATACCTTCATATTGAAATATTTTGATAAAGACACCCTGAAAGGATTCCAAGTGTTAGACTTAACAAGGAGGCACTATTGTTCTCATGACCAAGAGTTTTAAAAAATCATTGAGGATCACAATGCCTCCACTCTCTATATTCAACACAGCATAGTGTGTCATACACTACAGTGGGCATCAGGCCCAGTCTTGGGGTGAAGGGAGGATAAAGTGAGGTGAATTATAAGCGGTAGTGTTAATGTGTAAATGCACTGCATATCATGTGACAAATCAAAAGTCAGCTGCTCAGGAGGTTTACTGTAAAGCCATCTGCATTAGTAATTGCTCCAGAACGTTTTACACAGAAAAATGCACGCTCTGCTATACACGCACAGAATATCTGACTTTTCCCCAAAAGCCAAGTGAGTGTAATTTGTCTCATGGACACTGTGGAGAATCAAGAAAAATGCAAGCACAGTAAGATATACAAAAAGAAA
>NW_018127962.1:849646-863582 GCF_001952655.1 Monopterus albus
ACATCCCAGGTACAGTATCTCTCCCCTGAACTTCTAACCAATCACTGTTACACACCATGAGCCGCTGTATGTAAAAAAGCGCATACAATTTGGCTCGCAGCCCATAAAACGCCAGAGTACCACTGTTAGAGCAGACAACAAATAAATGTACAATAGCCTACAGGGCAACAAGACTGCTTTTAATGGAAGCTAGGCAGGGTGCTTTTACTGCTGTTTTTGTGTAAGCATGCATAAGTGAAATGTGAGCTCTCCAGTTACTTTGAGCAACCTGTGAAAATACTGTAGTAAGATAAATGTATTACATAAGCATACAAGACATTGTATCTAGCTGCATTATGTTGTGTGCGCGTGCGTTTATGAGGTTAGCGCCCTCCACTCCGTGCCAGTCAGCATGTCTGGCAGAAAGACGCAGAGCTAGAGTGTGGGAGAATGCACCTTTGATTCAATCATCACTGGATGATAAAGCAGCCATCAGTTGCACACAACAGAGGAGGCAGAGGGCGATGAAGGGGACTGAGAGGGAAAATGCAGAGTAAGAAATGAAACTAAAGCAGAAAAATGTGAAGATGGATGCTTGATGATTCAAAGAGAAAGGAAGAGTGGGAAAAGAGTTTGAAAAAAGGGAGAAATGAGAAAGATGGAGCAGGTTAGGGAGGAACTTAAAGTGAAAGGACCCTAGGGGTCATGTCACCATACCTATACCTGTACATGTATGTGTAACTGCATGTGAATGTGCAGCGCCAGGGCTAATCAATGAGACTCTGATGAGGGCTTTCAGGTACTGACCCACAATCTGTGCACATGCTGCAGGTGCACACATGCAAACAAAAAGAGAACAGTACACAGTTCACAAATATGCATCTACCACAAGGACACACAAGAAGTAAACATACAGACCCGAAGAAGTGAATGCACCAAAAAGCTCAATTAGAGCATGAGGTTTATTTATAGTGACGGCTCACAGACATGTATGTGAACTAATGTGACCTTTACACCATTACTCTTTGCAAAACTACAGCAGCCCCGAACAATGCTCACAGCAGCTAACAATCACAAATTAAAGAGAGAGGAGCTATTGCATCCTGCCAGGACAGCAGGACTGGGGGGTGGGGGGGGTGGAGAGTGAGAAGGAGGAGTGAGAGTGTCGTCAGCAGAGAAGAGAAGGGAGGGAGAGGAGAAAGGTGGAAACAGTAAAAAGATATTAATAGCGTATCACTCTCCTTAAATAGTGACTGCAGGCAAAATGCGTGCAGGTAGGCTGCAGACCACGTCACGGCACGGCACACAACAGGCTGGTCTCTGGGCCCCTCCTTCTACTTCTTCTAGGACAGCAAAGTTTTCATGTCAGGAAAAAAAAACCAAGACACAAACAAATGAGAGATGAAAAGTGCTTTTTCACAAGGAAAGAAGCTGACTGAGCGATTCAGAGGCTCTAGTACTGTACTGGCCCCTGGAATAGAGGAAGGGAAGGAAGAGGGGGGGAGGAAAGCATACACGAAAATGTTTTGTAAGAATAAGGGGGACGTGCTTGTTTTCCTCTGAATGTCACAACCTCCAGGAATACTACACGACTGGATCAATTATGTACACAACCAGGAGAAACAGTGTTGGTAACACTGTTGGTAACACTGCTCACAAAGGTGCAGCCTTGGCAAATTGCATCATGAGTGGTGCTACCAAACACTTACGCGCAAATAATTTGCTTTATTATATACACTGACTCTTCACACGCAGAAGTGCTACGACATAGCAGACACAAACGTTAACACACACTCAGCACTGACTGCCGTGCTGTTCCACTGTCTGTCGACAGATGATGCATTTCAAACACAGTGCCAATTAGACTGATACATTTTCCTTGCTGGAGAATGTCACTAGCAGTCACAGCAGCCATGAAAGTGTCTGCTAGTAACACACACACACACACACACACACTCATTCAGCCAGTGTTACATCACATCATAACTGAGTGCTTTGTTCCCTGCTTTTGATTCATTGAGGGTATTTCTTTAGCTGCATAAGCACATACACTGGATCAAGGGTACAGTGGAGCATCAAGTGTGAGGATTTACCAGTGAATTCATCCAAAACAAAAAAAATCTCAGTGAGAATGAGGCTTAATTAAGTGAAAACAAAAATCCATCAATTCCAAGTGACATTTCCATAACCAAATTTTAATGGTTTCTTTTGGAGCCAGTTTGTTTACAACATTTTACATTTCCAAACCATAAATCCAAAAGCGATCATTTTGGAACAATTGGACCATAAGACCGACAAAAGACACACACACACTCCCATGTTAAATGTCCACCAGAGCTATTTTCACAGCATCTTAAAAACATGTTTTCTGGAAAGAAGTGACAAATATTTCTACTGCACTAATCAATATTCTAATAACTACATGTATTGTGCTCACCAGCAGAGGTGGGGCACTCGAGTCACATGACTTAACTCGAGTCAGACTTAAGTCGCAAATGTGAGGAGTTGAGACTTGCTTGACTAACATCAATAAAAGTTATGTTATTGTCAGGTCCGCTCGGCGCGACCTACCTCTCTTCAACCTTTCTCTCCTCTGCTCTCTCGATCCTGCGGGCTCTGCACCTCAGCTGTGTTGCTTTCAGTAATTAGCGACTCGTTTGTCGGTGCGCACAGCTGGGGTGCATCCCGATGATTATCGTACTCCTTATTTATACCTCTGGCAGACGCTCCGTCATCGCTGGAGCATTACTTAACTAACATAACTTGCATACCCCGTAACAGCCCTATGGTCGTGGTATGTATTTGTACATCATTTTGTTTTCCACGCTGACAGTTCCTGTGCTGTGGATTTCCTTTTTTCGTTCGCCAATCCTCCTAGTTCAGTTTGTCTATTCACCTGTCCGTCCTGTTCCTCCCACTCTCCTGGTTTCTGCCTTCTTTGCTCAGCCCTAGTTGCACGTATTCATTGATTCTGTTCATTTTTGTAAGCCCCATCATCAAACCTCCTTTTTTTTTGCTAGCACCTGGGTCAGCAATCTTTAGTCCTACCTTAGTTCTCCCTCATCCTCCCGGTGAGGGGGACTAAACCATAACAGTTATGTTTGGTTTTTGAAACACAAGTGAGGTAATCTAGTTCAAAAATACAAAGCACAGTACAACCTCAGACACTGCTTTGGCAGTAGACTCACTGACCAAAATGATTACTGTCATGCTTACTACACATGGTGTGATACCCGTACTATATTATAGTTGAATGGAGAAGATTCATTACTGTGGGAGATGTACTTGACACTGGCATGTTCTTGTGCCTTAGTGACATGAGTCTGTGCAAATACAGATGGTTTGAGACTGAAGAAATATGTCCTGTGTAGTTCCATATCTAAGCAGTAAATGGAGTGAAATGAAAGTATAACCCCAAAAGAAAGATAAATCCATGATGTGAGAAAGGTTTCATGAGGGTTGGACAAGCCTGTGTGTAACAGGACCTGGATTAATAGTAATTACACACAGTTTCTTGGTGATTGCTGGTGCAACATCAGGAAAAGTCAGTGTGAAATTGTTCATTTAAATTACAGAAAATGTATGTGATTAGGGGAAAAGAGGCAGGGGAAATGACACTGTGCAATTTATTTGCACAATATTGGCAACAGTTTTGCCACTAAACTGGAAAAAATGGTAACTATCATAAAGACCCAAATGAGCTTATAATGAGATGAAAGCACTGAACCATGCACACACACACACACACACACACACACACAACCTCCCACTGCAGCTCAGCACACAACTAACCAGAGGACAGGCTCCATTGTCTCTGATGCTTTTTTTAATTCCTGCTTTTTGCTGCTTGCAGACTTGTTGTCAGTGAAGCGTACTATAGAGAGCTGGAAAATGTGACCAGGGTTGAGGCAGAGTCTTGAGAGAGCTCCAGCATTTAGCTGAGGCTTTCTACAGGCAGTTAGCCAGTTAACACAGAGAGAGGTGTACTAGCTGCCACTTCACACACCAGTGTGCTTGTATAACAGTGCCATTTAACCATCACTAGTTCAACCTTTGCACGGCTTGGATCAGCAAGGGGTGGGGGTTGGAGAAGGGTCTTTGCTGATACCAACTGAGAGTCAGGGCCATGGGCAGATCCAAGGAGTGGCCAGGGGTGGCACCAGCCCCCAGAATCTGAATGGCCAGCCCTGGTGCCACTCCTGCCAGAGTCAGTGTTCCAGTGGTCATGAGGCCACTGGAACACTGGGGAGGCGACAGTGGTGCGGTGGGTAGAGCAGTCCTCTCCTAACCAGAATTTGAAGGTTCAAATGTCAGAGCCTGCAGTCCACGTGTCAAAGTGTCCTTGGGCAAGACACTGAACCCCCTGATGGTTAGAGCCATCAGTTGAGTTGGCGCTGCAGATGGCTGCCCTTGGTTCTGTACCAGAAACAAATTCCTTGTGTGTAACATACTTGGCCAATAAAGGTGATTATCCTTATCCAAAATGGGATGTTTGTCGATATTAAAAAATGAAAAACAACAACAAATTGTTGCCTTAAACACAACTAACATTTTCCTGGGGCTTTAGGAATGATATTGGTCAAATTAGGTTTATTTTATATTGTGCATGCAGCATGATATTTGTTTTCATTTCCCTGATTCTCTTGTTGTTGCACTGTGCAGCAGCAACGTCCTCAACCGGGAGTAAATAAGAATCCAGAATTTTCCAGAGCAAATTCTCTTGAATTGGTTTTTTTGTTGCACAAAAAACTACACCCAGAAGACAAAGCAATACAACCCAACCATGTGACTTGTGAGAGCTCTACTGGGAGTGAACCCTCCCCCCCCAAAGCCAAAACACACAGACAACCTACCCTCCTTTTCCCCCTTCTTGACTGGTGCTATGACTGAATATCAGGCCAATCATCATTACTCTGTGATGGGTCTAATCCCGTTACCATGGCAGCGGGGATCTCCAGTGATGGATTACAGAGGGTCAGGGGCAGCTCTCCAGGAATGAGAAACAACAAAAAGAAAGCAGTGGCTTTAACATTTGAACTCGGGGTAATGGGACTGGTCCAGCAGTTTAAGGTAAGGGGTGTGAGAAAGTGAGCCAGGGTCACACACAACCCCGGTGGTCAGCAGATCTCAGGAGGAGCTGAGGGAATTTACAGAGAACAAAGTGCTGCAGTTATGTTAAGGTCAGCGTTACTAATGGAAAGGTATTGCTGCGATTTGTGCAACACATGCTGAAATGCCACATATTATGTATAATTTTCACAAGTCAGTAGTGTTTTTGACTATATATGGACATCAATATCAGTATTTGAGAGTTTAAAAATATTTATTGGTAAAACACTCAAAATAAATTATTTTGTGTTTTTCTGTGTTTCACATTTTTAAATAGTTTTTTTTTTTTTTTTTTGGTCATTTTTGTTTTTTATTTGTTTGAGTACACTTGAGAACCAGAAAGGAAATGTTAGGTCAAAGAGAGAGTTGTGACATGAGGCCATTGGAACAGATCCTGGGAGTCTACACCCACAAGGAAAAAGACATCATCTTAATGACTAATAGGGATCAACAGTGGCTAAATAAACATCTGCATATGCAGGGCAGCTGTCATTTTAGTAAAGAAAATAAGATAATGGGAAAGTATAAAATAGAGGGGCAATGGCATCTAACAGTGGTCCCCAGCCAGGAAGACAAGTGGGGACATTGTGATACATGGTATAATATCTTAAACCACAAGGACTACACAATACAACTGTGTGAAAATCTGTCACTTTTTGGGTTCTTAAAACGTCAGTGGTTGAAAAAGAAAAATTCCCAATTTTGAATGCAAGATGTAGTTTTCAAATGTCCTGGTTTGTCTTATCATGAGATAATTGTACATTAGGATCAAACTCAGTGGCAGGAAATCATTTTATTCTGCAAGAAGACAGAACATTTTCAGCCATCCAGCCTTCATCAGTGTCACAGGGTCCTGGCACCTGTGCTCTAAGAACTCAGCTTGCTTCATCCATGATTACTCAACCAGGTGCCGGATAATTAACTCAAGAGGCTTCATCTTGTGTAATGTTTAAAGAAGCAGTTGTACTGTGACACTGGTGGTCGAAAACGTTCTTGTCTTCTTGCAGAATAATGTGACTCCTTGCCATTGAGTGCAATCCTAATTTACAGTTTTTGGATAATACAACTGGAATAATGTATGAATTTTTCCTGAGCGTGGTCGAATCCATACATAAAAGTTTGTCTTATCATGAGTCGAGAAACCAAAGACATTGAGTTTACAGTCACTGAAGTCCAAGGACACAAGCACATGTTTTCATTGGCTTGGAGAAGCTGGATCTATAAAATTTTCCTGGATCCACTAATCAGTGCGACTCCAACAGACACTGAGTTGTCTACAATAGCGAGTAGTGAATAGAAATTTCCAACAGCTGAATTATTGTAATTTTTTGTCATCATTCACAGGTGTGAAGTAGCAGTCATTTTTGTATTGAATGTGTCACATCCCACTGTGGGACTGTTCACAGAAAGTATAGTATAAGTCAAGGACACTGCTTCTTTCACTCCACTCTATACCATATAGTGCATACATTTCACACTTGGAATGCAGACGCAAATAAAACGGATGACAATACAAATAATGCACTACATGGTGAATAGGAACTCATTCCTGATACATCCAAAGTTATTTAACCACTGTCATGAAAATAGTTAAGTCAACGCTTGGACCCTGTTAATGCACAGATCTTTAGAAAACAACATTCCAAAGCACTACAATCAGCTGGTAACCACAGCAGTGACCCTGTGACCCTGAGGCTGGAGCTTCTTCTTTGATACTGATGCCTCAATTGGTTTGGGACAGATATGCAGTGGCTGTATGGGTAGTGAGGTCTGTGTTGAGGACCTGGAGGCTGCCTTGTTATCTGTCTGCTAACATTATCACTGCTGTCACTAAAGTCAAACACTGGTACCCGGGTCAAATCACATGGAGGGGCTGCGCTGGATTACTGCTCAGTCCAGTGTCAGTGCTGCTGTCCCTTCCTGTCAAACTAAATGTCTGTGTGTCCGTCTCTACATGTTTTTGTGTTACTGTTTCTAGGCATGTGTCATTTTAAAACAGAACCCAGAGCCATGTAAAAAAGGCTCGAGTGAAGCCAGAACCACTTACGGAGCTGCATCTATAGCCACAGATTAAATGTGTTGGCCAATACTGATAATTTAGTGTTGGTATATGTTTTTCTTTTCAACTCCTACATTGAGCAATATCAATCTCTAAGACAGCGGGTAAAAGAGCATAGCAAACGTAAGGTGCATCTTTTGTAGGATAGGGAGTACAGCTCCTCATGCGCTGTTGCCTCTGCTACAGTAAACACATAGCAATGTTTTTATTAAATAAAATGGAATAAGAAACTCACACACACTGTCATGCTTAGGCTGTATTTATAATACACAAAACATTTTGGTCTATTTGACCTTCATCAGGTATCTGGAGAAACAGAACAACCATCATCTGTATATACACCAAAGTGTCCTTCATTTAGCCAGTTGGACACACACTCAAGCTGCTGATTAAAGTCATCTTGAAATATGTGGTACATATTCACTGATAAACCAATTGGAAGACTTTTTAACAGATACATGGATGAAAAACAACACCTTACATTTTTAGGCTGTCAAAGCAGCCATACTAATTAACCTGTGAACAGACATGGCCTCTCTCCATGTTTTGAATGTTTTGAAATGGCATAATTCATTCCTTGGTCAGTGTCAGGGGCTGTTGACTGGATATACAGACAGGGGACAAATTAAAGGAAACCCAACATAAAGTGTCTCGGTAAGGAGCAGCTTCATTTCTCCTTGGCACTGACTTTGAACTCTACTGGAGGGATGAACATCATTCTTCCAAAATATCATTCCCTCATCTTGTTGTTTTGATGATGGTGGTGGAGACGCTGTCTAACGCGTCACTCCAAAATCTAACATGGGTTCAAGTGGGTTGAGCTCTGGTGACTCTGAAGGCCATAGCATATGATTCACATCATTTACATGCTCATCAAACCATACAGCGGCGCCTTGTGCTCTATCGATGAGGGCGCCGTCGTCCTGGAGGAGACCACTCATTGATTCAGGTTTTTCCTTTAATTTGTCACCCACCTGTATATATGTATTTTTTGTGATGTTTTTTCTAATCTCTGTAATGTAAGGTGATGGTGGATGTATTATTTGGTAAGATTATCTGACATGTGGGGTTTGTATTTTGAGTATTTATGGATTTTTAGATTGGCTGGCCCGTATGGTAGTCTGATCACCTAGTAATTTATTCAAATAAGATTTATTTTGATGTGTCAAGGTTTTGTATTATTTTGTATATTTGATATATCTGGAAGCTATGCTTTTTAAGATTGAACTGTTCACAGGTAACTGGTATGGCTGATTTGACTGCCTAGAACTTTAAGGCATTGTTATTCATGCTAAGTGGAGACGTAGTATATATCAAGGTGACATTAAGCATCAACTTGAGCTCTACTGTGCTCTGATTGGATAATCAAAGGAAACTTTGTTAAATATAGATGGAAACTTGTTCTGTTCCACCGAAGACCTGATGAAGGTCAAATGGTCCAAAACATTGTTTGTGTATTAATAAATGCAGTTTAAGCATGACAGTGTGCGGGAGTGTCTTACATTGGTTGTTTTGGGTAGATGATATCTCCCACGCACCTGTCATAAGACTCAGGTGTGTAGAGACACTGTCTGATTAAATGAGCTGCATCCACAGTATGTATCACTCTGTAAAAATGATTGTTCCCATGTCTCTTGTCCTCATTCACCCACTAATTTTTCTTTTCTAGATACAGCACAGCCACTTGTGGGCCTCTCAGCCACACCTGCTCCCCTCTTTAACTCATTACAACCAATTAGGTGACAGGCCAGGGAAGGGAAGGGTGGATGAGAGCAGAGAGATAATACTCTTCTAAATTATTCATCCCTCTGTTGAACCTACTTCCACCCTGCTCCTGCTCTGTCACTGATCAGACCTCAAAGAGCTGGTTCTGTCTTGATGCTCTCTTAGACTATGTCCACAGTAAAGGCCTGGGTACGCTTGTAACAAAATAGCTCATACAAAGTGTTTGACTACGCCATAGAGTGGGGGAAGAGAAATATATATATATATACACACTTTCACTCACTCTCTCCACAGACGCATCCTTGGTCATGCACTTGGTTGTACTTCACACATGAGAAGTGGCTGACGTAGTTGTCTGAGAAATGTAAAAACAAAGCGTCGGAGAGAGATTCAGACCCTGCTATGCTTGTCACCTCCACACACCCGGTCAATTGTTGGATGAAGTGGGCATGCTTGTCAAATTATAGGTGTTGGAAAGGTAAAAAATTTGTAAGACACTGTACTGCCAATTCCTGACACCAGTAAGGTGTGTGTGTGTGTGTATGTGGGAGGGGGTCATACACTGTTGGGCACTCTAATAAGCACAGTGATGCCTTAAACCAGTTGCATTTGAAAATGTATCTTTGTCTCTTCATTCTGGTCTCCTGTCCACACTGAACCTACACTTTTCACATGCAGAAAGTGAGCTGCAGTAAATATACACTTACGGCCACTTTATTAAGTACACCTGTACAATTGTATGCACTTGTCTACAATGCAACCCCTCCTCCTTATCATCGGTGTTTATGAAGTTCAAACTGTTTCAGTTTTTGGTGAAATTGTCATAAATTTATCAATTCAATTATATGTTTATTATTGAGGTCATGGTTAAGGGTGGTGCTACACTGGACTGCATTATATACTGAGGTGTTCCCAATATTCTGACCCTCTCATGTATGTAGCTGGGGAGGACAAAAATATAGAGATTTTAAGGAGGAAGTGTTGCACTGAAGTGCATACAATTGTACAGGTGTACATAATAAAGCGGCCGGTGAGTGAAATGTGTAATGCCTGCTTAAAATGCATAAACTGTGTGTTTGACTGAGGTGATTACAAAAACCAGAAGGGAACAAACTTGGGCAGTTTATCTAGCTCCAACCAGATAACATACCGTTTTGTTTTTTAACTGAAAGGAGAAAGAAGAAGAAATTAAGCCGTTTCAAATTTAGCTTACTAAGTACAGACATATATCCGGTCTTAGATTTTCAGGCTGCACAGCTGTATTCCTTACTAGTGCCCTCGGTTTTACTGGGCTTGTCGGAAGTGCACTCTGGGACACTGTTCAGATGTCACGGGACACCAAAAGGTCTGTCAGCTGGGGGCCAAAATGATTGATTGAGCGCTGATAAGCAGAAAAGAGTGAGAAAGAGGTAGAGAGGACTATGAAGAGACAAAGGAAGAGAGACAAAGAATAGATATAGTACAGTAATAGATGTATGGATAGAAATAGAAGGGAGGAGGAGAAGGGAAATGCAGCAATGACCACAAGGAGTGAGTATCAGGCAGACAGTGAGACAGATAATGAGAAAAAATAGTGGCCAAGGGACAAAAAGAGGTGGTTGAATAATGGATTGGACAGACAAGAGGACAGTGAGATGAGGAGAGCCAGAATGGAAAAGAGAGGGAGAGATGAGGTATCGTCTGTGAGGTCTCATCACACACTTGCTGACATTGCTTTAATCTCAGGGCCAAGAGAAGACCTGAGGACCAACAGAGACACACACACACTTATTCAGAGTGAACATGGTTGCCGACACGTAGGGACAAATTTATTGTATGTTTGTGTGTGTGGAGCTGCATTAGCGGTTGTTTTTTTTGCAAAGAGACTTAAAAAAAACAATAAAAGTCGAGTAGGACTCCTGCATGACATCATAACACACAAAAATGAAGACAGTTTGATGTGACAGGTTTTTGTTTTTGTTTGTAATTCACACTTGGCTATAATACATTTCTTTACTTTCTACACCAAAATATGTTTTGACATTGGTTGAAGCATTTTCAACATCAACCATTTATTATGTTCAGTCTGTTAAAAAAAAAAAAGAAGAAGAAGAAGAAGTGAAATAGAGTAACTGCAGTCAGAGCAGCAACTGAAGCAGCAGCAGATGTAGCAAGGGGCAGGATGACTTTTGGAGAAAGTTTCTCTTCCTCCCCCTTTTCCTATAGTGAAGCCTGTTGACAAGGGACCACGTCATGTTGTAGGCAGCCACAATAGAGAGAGAGAGAGACAGAGAAATAAAGAAACAGAGAACATTTAACTGTGTGAAGAGCCACGGGGCAAAAGACGACCAGTGGGAAAGTGAGGAACAAAACCGACAGATACAGCTGAGAGAAAGCACAAAGTTCTGATAGAAACAGATTGAGATAAGAAGGCAGAGAGGAAGATTACAGCAACAGAAAAAGTAACAGTCACACAGGAAAAGAGGAAATGACACCGTGATGAAGTGAAGCAGTTCTGCATACTATAAGACGTTTTAGAGCGCGAGGGGAGCAAACTCAGGAATAAATACAATTTCACAGCAGTAGCTGGGAGCCTGCGTAATTATGGCTCCATCGTTAACATTTGATTATTGTTTATGCTCTGCCCTCAGTGTCATTGGCCAGGCACACACACACACACACACAATCTTCATAAACCTGCACATGCTTGAATGCGCACACATTTTGCAAACGTACACATGTCATTTGAGACCTTTTTGGACAACATGCACATGAGCAGTGACACACGCACACACACACACACAGTATAGGGTCTACACACACACGGCAAAGCACTTTCTGCAAGCAAGGCATACCTTATAAATACTGTCCGTCATTGTGATTTTGTTTGAGCTCCGTCTCCATGGTTCTGCTTCCTCACATGTTTATACCGACTGCCGTTATAAATTAAAATGATCTTAACAACACTTAAGCTAAGCCGGGCATAGGACAGGCAGGGACAACAGGAGAAAGACACAGATCTATCCTGGGCTATCCCATGATACAGAAAGACAGGAGACAGAAGAAGAGAGCAAGCAGAGAGACCGCGAAGAAGACTAAAGCAACTCTGGACAAAGGTGAACTGAAAAACCTGAAGCTGTTTTAGCAGTGGTGGTTTAACAGTGGTTTGTATAACATGTTAATTCCTTGTAATAAGCAAGCTGCAGAGTTAGTTTCCACATTATTCAGGATGTGCTGATCATCAGCATGTGCAGTTGCACCCAGTCATTAGGGTCAGGCCTTAAGTGTGCTGCTAAGAGAAAATGTCAAGGCTAAAGCTACTGATTTATTTTCTGGCTTGCTTACAGTCTTCACAGACCCTGTTTCCCAGTGGTGTGGTGGTGTCCTGATAGGAGGCTATACTGTAGCATCAACAGACCTAAACCCCTGACCCCCCACTTTCTCTGGCCACCCTTAATTTGAAGGCACTTTACTTGGGTGTTTCCAAATTGGCTTCAGCTTCACAACAATTCAGAGGGAAGTATTAAACTTTTTGCTCCACTATTTGACAGCATGTGTTACTATTTTCTTCTCAGATTAATACATAAAATATGATCTGATAAATTAAACATTGCACTGCCTGTAACACGATTGCCTGTACTCTGCAAGATGTGTGCTGATATGTATGTCTGTAGCTATTTTTAGGTCGGTATATTCCATATACCTGCGTATAAGCACCACCATACATACCTCTGCTGTTTCCTAAGCACTTTTCAACACTCACGCTCACCCCGAACACCTCAGTGAACACACACCACCATGCCTGCCCCACTTCACTGGATGCCCTGGTACTTTGTGTCATTGAAGAGACAAGTGAACAATGGATAGCGAACACTGACGTTCAGTAAGAAACTGATTGTGGATGCTGGAGAAGAACTCATATGCTAAGCTAGCAGGAACGTATACAGCCAGTGACAGTAAGCCGGGGGTCAGCTCTCTTTCTGTAGCCTTTGTATACAAACAATAATGACAACAGTACCAAGGCTGCCAAGACTTTATAGAGCAGCTTTCCTGTGAATTGTGGCACAACGCATTTCCAGTCCAATGATAGTCAGACGTTACCGGCAGTGCCTTATATCATCACCAAAGTCCTAACTGTACTGCTGGGTGCAGGGTTTTGACAGGCCAGTGTAGCGTTGATTTAAAACAGGAAAGTGTGAGAACCAAAGCAGTGGCAGAGAAGTGAAGAGCTCCAAGAGAAAGCTCCCACTACAGCCAAGAGGAAAGGCGTTGAGAGAAACTCTGCAGTCAAACAGAGGGAAGGTGATGTAGATCAATCTGCACAAATCAGGACTAAATGAGTGCAATAAAACCATATGTGATGATGATGGGTCTCTTTTTTCCATATCATGCAAACAAACTAATGGTAGGAAGTTTCAACAGGCAGCATCAACGTTAAGTTCTTAAAAAAGGTAAAAGTGGCTTTTGGAGAGAAATTGCTTCAAATATATGTCCTTCTTTCTAAATGAACAAATTAGTGAGCCAACCAATAACTGAAGCGATGAGTGGGCTGCTGTTTTTTAGCCATTTTACAACTAAATAAAAAAATAAAAGCTCACGTTTTACTAACTTGCAGTACATTTCTGCAACTATTCCATAAAAACACATAGGACAGCATAACTATAACAGAAACTAATGAAGCACATAAAGTGTATTGTAGCATGAGTGTGTAATTGTCAGTTTGTATCTTCAAACTAAAGTTTTCCCACCTTCTAAACATCACTATATAAACAGAAGTGTGTTGACAACTAAGAGGAGCATGTGGTTTGGACAACAGAGTCTCTCGAGAACACATGTACTGACAAAAGTCCGGCATTTTGTCCAAATGAATGACTGCTACAAGAACATGACACAACAGTTTATCAGTATTTGCAGCTCCTGTAGTACATCTACCTGAGCGCAGACTCGCCACCACTGCAGAAATCGCAATGTTATATACTGCAGAGAGATAGAGAGATTTAAATAGAAGATAGAGAGTAGAAGGGAGATAGGAGGCTGCCTTTGCATCATCCTGGCTGTGAAAGGAGGTCTGGATTACTAAGAGGG
>NW_018127962.1:863648-876840 GCF_001952655.1 Monopterus albus
CCTGCTGCAGCGACAGTGATAGTACATAGACACAGATTACTGCAGAATGGAGGTTGCCAACACTGCTATGTATGCGTGTGCTTTTAATGTGCTGTGCACTGTCAAGTTACTAAACATCAGCAGCTTGCCATGATGTGGATGTCTGGTAGTGCATGTGTATGTGTCCATGTCCTTTCCTGGATGACTGTAAGCACAGAGAGCAGTGCTGGATATTGGGGGAAACCTGATTCCTGGTTGGACATCCCAGGACGGACAGTTCCCTCCCCAGGGAGCCGCATTTTGCCCTGAAAGGAGAAATTAATACAGCGACTAACATCAACTCTCCCTTCTCTCCAACACAGTCCTGTTCCGTTCTCCCTACCATTTCCCTCCGTACCCTCTTCTGAAAGATGATGAAGGTTGTTAGCATACCCTGTGTTCCTAACATATCCTCCCATCTTCTTCCTCTACCCTCTGGCTTTAACAATCCAAGTCACCATTAGCAAACATCTGCCCTGCTATAGTGACCTTGAGCAAGAAACTGTATCCCTACCAGCTCCAAGGCTGCAGCTGTAGTAGAAGAGAAGCAAAAAGAGAGTTTTTCCTACAGGGATCAAGAGGATATCACATTATAATTATTATCATTCTTTCTTAGAAACCAAAATCAAACACCCTCCTAGTTGGTCCTCCTCCTTCCTCTGTGTCACACTTCAGTTTTAGCAGGCAGCAAACCACTCTATGGAAAAGCCTACAGCAGGGCAGCCAAGGAGCTTAAAGTAGTTAGTGCAGACTGAACAGTCACGTGCAGCTACTGTAATTAGTGTAATTCAGCAAAGAACATTAAATATGTTCTCAGATGTGAGAGTGGTGGACAGTTCCATTTAGGACATAATCAAAGTCTTCTAACACCTACTTTCTGACCTTCCTGGGGTGGCTGTGGCTCACGAGGTAGGGCAGTCGTCTCCTGACCAGTAAGTTGGTGGTTTGACTCCCGGTCTCCCCCACATGCCTAAGTGTCCCTGAGCAAGACACTGAACCCCGAATTGCTCCCAGTGTCTTGACTAGCGCTGTTGTGTGGCAGCCTGTCGTCATCGGTGTGTGAATGGGTGAATGGTGTATCATCTCCTGTAAAGCGCTTTGGCCAGTGCAACACACTGTGGAAAAATGTGCAATATAAATACAGTCCATTTACCATAAAAAAATGTGTGCTTTGAAAATAAAACTAAACAATGATGGATTAGTATATCTTCAAGCTTCATCTCTAAAGTTACTCCCATATTGTTTTGCTCCTATAAACTTCATTTACATAGTGTATTATATGTAATACATACTGTTGCCCTCTGAGGCAACACATCCGCACCCTCCAAAACTGTTTCTTTAAAATCTCAAGAACACAAACCATCCAAAATCATCTCCTGTGATTTATTACCTGATCCAGTTCCTCTGGTCTTAATCTCATTAGCAGCTTGACTGGATGTTGATTCCTGCGTCAGCCAAATTAAAAGAAATCTCTAAGATGCTCTTTCAAAGACACATTACCTGAGTTGCAGATTCTAAATCCTGAAGATCATGAAAGTTTAGATAGTTTCTAAATAATAATCCAATGACCAGACCCTCAGATATTCAGTTTCATATATCATATATAAGAAAGAACAACAGCAAATGTTTGGCATTTTTGCTTTAAAAAATTACTAAAATGATTAATCAATTATCAAAACCATTATAAGTTGCTCATATGTGACCATTATTAACCTGTTAATTTATGTTTTATTCCTCCACAATGTTCATAAGGTACAGCAGAGCTTGTGTACGCAAACAGAGCCAGCTGTTTAAAAAGAGCCCATCTGAACCAAGGGATGGAAGGAGGGAGAGACAGAGCACCCATACAGGAGGGAAAGTCAATTAGATAGGGGAGTACAGCAAATGAGAAATGATATTCCCGCTCAGAAGGAAAAGGAAGGAAGAAATGATTGAGGAGAGGGAGAGAGATTGAAGGAAGACCAAAGGCATTTGGACCATAAAGGATTCTTAATGGGGCAGAAGTTACACAACCTGCTGAAGTGAACAGATAAAAAAAAACACAGCAGCGGTAAATGAACAGGCGTCCAATCAGCAGTCCTGAGCGGGTTAAAAAAGCCCACACAAAGTGCCAAGTTTTTCCTCTTGCAGTTTTTTTGTGGCCACCCCTGCACTCCACCCTTCTCACTAAGTCATCAATAAAAACACATTCATGTGCTTACTAAAAAGTGAACAACAAAAGAAAAGCTATTTTTGACTTTACTCAGCCCATTAATAATAACAAAAGGGTCCAACACCAAACACGTCGATGGTTTTTGGAGGATTTGTTGTGAGGTTGAAAACCTGAAAACGCAGAGCAGACTGCAGGTTGAGCTGGGCTCAGAGGGTGGAGAAAACACAAGAATATACAGACGGAGGCACCAAACAGTCAACAAACTGTCAGTGTCTGGGCTAAATGAGTTTAATAATGTCACAAAAGGAATTCACATTTAATAAAAAGCCTGCAAGATGCAGTCTGTGTGCCGCACAAAAGATATGTAAAGAAGGAACATATCGATATTTCAAAGCATCTATGAGCAAACGGCTCGGTGGAGACGTTATGGAAAGCATTAGGCTGCGAGGCCTGTAGTGGGTATCTCCCTTCGCATCTATAAATAATATAGCTTTAGGCTCAAGCTTTCATAAACAGACACCATCACTGGTGCCTGTGCCATAAAAGGTTAAAGTGAAGGGATTCCCACACACTAAAGGCTTTATCTGGGAAAGATTTATCCAACATGAAGAATACATTTTGGAAATCTGCTGTTTCAGATCAAAGGGAGGGAGACAGAAGTGGGTGTCCACATTACTGTCCCACTAATGATCTTTTTTAAAAATCATAAGCACTACATTATTAAAAGCTGAAACAGAATTACAAGCAGCAAAGTGTTCTCTCATATATTCAATTACTGCAAAGAGGGGTGTTTTGTTAAAGTTTATACCCAAATGTGCAGTTTCTAAGAGCGACATCTTAAAGAGGCACTCAGGGGACTTCATATTGCATTTGCATGAAACTGAACAACTCAAGATGGCTACAGTCGCAGCAGCAGAGGCCGAGATATCCTGGCTTTTAGTCCCTATTTGGTTGAAACTCTGCAAACACTTGATTCGACATTTTCTATAATGTGAGTCAATATCAATTTAACTCCATAACTCCCATAACTTTTGCTCTGCATGCCCACTCCTCCTCTGTAAGACATCAATAATACATAACTCCTCAGAGCTAATAAATCACTCTGGCTAGTCAGTGCTCAGACTCAACTCGTCTTCCAGCTCATGCACTATTACTGTACATTCGGCTGGGGTCCAGAGCACCAAGTTAGAGACTAAGATGTGTGGCAGCCAAAGTCAACATGGCTTCTTGGATTTTCACTGTGCCTGGTATTAGTTGGCACTGTGTAATATGGCCTGATCGCAGACTGGTGGCCTGATTTTAGACTGGACTCCCATGGCCCCCAGAGGACCTCCTGCTGGGACGAATTACTGCGAGCTACTACTGCGAGCACAACAGGTGACGGTCTATATAGGGAGCTGCTTGGTGAAAATGGGAGAGAGGTCAAAGGTGAGGGGAAACACTGAAACTGATCCGTCTGAATGTTGTCTGTCATCTACCAAAGCTCAGAGGGCAGATTTATACACAGACACTCCACATGCATAAACACACACTCAGAAATGACAAGACCAACTACTAATGTAGCTGAAACAAGTAGTCGAGTAATCAATTGGGAAATTAAGTCTGAAAATGAATCAGTAAAATGCCAATAATTCTCTTTTTCACCTTATCTTTAGGGTTTAAATTGTTGGTCAGACAAATAATAATGAATGATTAATTAAAAATGTCTCCCTGTTTTCTAGGAAATCATCAGTATTTTGACACATTTTATAGACTAAATTAGTTAAAAATTAGTTAAAAAATAGCCCAACAAATTAATCAGTAGTGCAAATAATCATTACTTGCAGCCATAGTCAATAAAAAGCACACCAATACTATTTACACACACCATTGACACACTGAGTTATGTGTCTGAACTATGGAAATTCTTAGAAACCTTGACATGTTCTTACAACCCAGGCGCTCTTGCTGGGCCACTGGCTTTTGCACAAACTTTAACAAACTTAACCAGACAAGCGGACCAACCTTCCTGTTGACACCGTAGTTTTACAGCAGGTGAAACAATGAAACAAGACAAGATTCAAAAGTGACAAAGTCTTGAGCTTTTTCAGCCAGTAACAAGACAACAGGCAGCTAACATTTCAAACAGTCCGTGCACCATTTGAACCAGAGTCCTCACGATCAGGGCGGTGAGCAGAGGAATTCTTCATAGTGATTCCAAGAACACTAATGTCTCTATTAATTACTCATCTGTGTTCTTAACCCTCCCAGTTTTCTTGGTAATGTAGAAAACAAGTATTTCAGTTGAGTCTGTGCACATAGCAAATGCAAGGTTTCCAGGAAGAGAGGAAAGGTAAGGAGAAGAAGAAGAAGTGTCAGTTCTGAATTAGCATACGACCGTTACACTTGTTTGTTTGAAGAAGCATTTCTTCCAGAAGAGATTGTTGACATGACAGATGTAAAACAGTTTACAGTAATGTAACCTGAACATGAAGACGGAATATTAAAGTTACCCAAGACCTATACCTAGCAAAGAAATCTATCTGTGCACAGATGCATAATATGTGCAGCTGTGACAGCAACAAAGAGGGTTGAGGAGTGTGCTGGGACTTAAGTGGGTGCCTGTGGAGAGACATTACAGTGGAAAGCTACTTCACCCCTTTCCCATAGACACTCCAACACGCATCTGCAAAGAGAGGCTCTCTAGAAGCAACACATCTGTTCCAGCACCCCCTGTTGCAGTTCAGGACTAATTAAAGGATCAAGGGAAGCTATAGCACTGTGCCCTACACCACACTGTATGGACCAACTTAATTACAATAGATCAACAAAGCCATAATTGAGCTCCACTGTACAATGAATTTCCCTCACACACAGCACTGCTATCAGCATGGTGAATGCATCACATGTAATTAATCAAAATATCCTACAGTTCATGGTGAAAATGTATCACGTTAAGAATATGTGCACCAAAGATATTTCATGTGCAGGCATTTTTTAAAAGCCTAGCAAGTCGTAGTTTCGGGTGTAATCGGTTAAGAAAGCGATTTATAACAGGCCATCTCCATCTTTGAGGCCTTTGCATCTGAAATGTGATCTGGGAACTTAGGAGCGCCTGCCCTCTCTGACAGGGTAGTAGTAACAATGGCAGAGCTGCCATTCACTCCGACACCCAGTAATGGCAGGGAGAATGTCACCGGCAACTACTCTGCAAAGGCCATCACTCCTAATGACAAACACCAAGGGAGGAAGTGTTCCATGTCCTGTGCGCACTGCAAAGACATGTTTACAGTGTTGTGGGAAGGAAAGAGAAAGAAGTGAAAGAGATGGAGGCTAGAGGCTGCTGACCTGCACTTGGTAATGTGCTGACAGCATTTGCCACCAATGTAAAACCATTAAGTCCTCCCTGTACTTTGTACTCCACAGTGAGCTGACCATCTCTTTCTATGCATTGTTTAAGTCACTGACATATTATTTACAGTTATTCCTGAGAATCGTCCCTCATATCTTTACAAACCTATTTCACAGAGATCATCTTCCAACCAGAATGTTAAACCACAAGACACAGATCTGCTGTCTGTCCCTACAGCTTCTGTAACATAGACAATTTCTATGGTCTATTTGACCTTTCACATATCATCACCTCCTTTTAGTTTGTTTTACTTCTGTGTTAGGTCTCGCTTGAAAAAGAAGTCACTAAACCCAGTGGAATACTAGCTGATTAAGTAAAAGTTAAATAAAACAATAAATAAATATTATGAGAAAACATATGAGAGTCACAGCCGTACGGTGGGATTTCCCTTTGTTATAAACACATGATGGTATTGGCAGTGGGACAGCAGTACTTGTCTAAACAATGACAATGAAAAGCACAAGGAGCTCCCACACATATCTGTATAGGACAGAGCTCCCGCACAGAGGCTTCACTAAAAAAAAAGAGACTAAAATATACTGATGCACTGAGTGAAAGTTGACTTTTAATGACACGCTTCAGCTTACCCTTCAAACACAGTGCTTTTTTGACTTTTTTCAGCTAAAGAGGTTCAATTTAAACCTGAAACGGATACAAACTGAACCAAATGACAGGTCAGTACAGTTTGGGCTTTTTGCCCTGATCTCTGTATGTTTAACATATTAGTCCTGAGCTGTTGGTCTGTCAGAGGGAACAAGATGCTACCACTGTGCTCATACTTTTCCAGTGTTTACATGTTGTACACATTAAAGGGCTTATAGCACTGAGGTACATCATGCCCTGAGAATAATTTCTGAGGGGGGTGATTTAGTGTGCCATCTGTTTTAGTGCATTTTAATTGGTGAAATACCTCACTGCGTTAATAGGCTCTCACAATGGGTTTGTCTTTTTTATGGATTATTTACTTCACTTGACAGAAAATTGCTGCAACACACGAGTCCAGTGAGCATGACGTTTTTAACTAAACACCCACACATGACAACACTGATGTTATTTTGTCCTAACCTTGCCAGTACATCATTCACTTATCTATGATTTTCACACTCATCAGCAAAGCATGTCGAATTAAGAACTGAAACTTAAGACAGACTGATTATTTAAAAAGTGTAGCTATCAGAAAGCATCAAACATGTTTACCAAGAGGAGTTTGATTTAAGAATGCCAATATATTCAATTAATATCCAAAGTCCTCCAGATGATTTAATCTGGCAGAGACAAGGGGAAATTGAACAATAGACCCCAAGTAGAGATGATCTATGGCATATTACCGTGTTCATCCCCGCATAACCAATTCTACTTGGTTAATTGAAAAATGCATGAAATGGCGGCTGGCGCAAAAACAGGCTTGGGGAAAAGTCTAGCCTGTCTCCTGGCACGTGGCTTCACTCACTAACTTCAGGAGACTTTATAAAGTTACTAAAGAAAAGACAGAAAGAGCCGCAGACGGAGCTCTGGATGTGATTGATCTGATGATAAACTCACATGAACGCATGGTAGATGAATGCCCATCCTCTCGGTCTTTCCAGCACGTTGTACAGGTAGTTCTGCAACTTTCTGTAGCGCTTGCCTGAAGCGGACGTGTTGGCCCTGGGTCCGGGCGGTCCTGGCAGCGGTGTGCCAAGCAGCCCTGTGCGGTGAGACGGGTGTCCGCGCTCCGGGGTAGACGGTTCGCTTCTCTCAGTGTGGACAGCGGTGAGAGCCACGAACTCTACCCGCCTGTCGTCGTTTAGAGCTGGGGGCACCAGCATTCTGATGCCACCGTTGTTTGACGGACTTCCTAACATCTACGAGTCGACACGATTGAAGTACAAATAATTTGACACTTTTCACTGAATCATCTTCAAGGGCGCACAACAAAGTTTAAACCAAGCCATAGTCCAGTTTGTCTTGACTTTAAAGTGGACTAAAACTAATGCACCCGTCAAAAAATCATGCGTGAATATCTCGGCTTCTAATTTGTTATGATTTGAAAGTTATCTATAAATTAAATCACGGTCGCAAAAGAAAAGACGCACAACACGTAGACAAGTGGGTCGCGCTGAAACGTGACCTTGAGTGATCATTGTTGACTCCAATGCAGCTGTGAAACTGAACTGTTAACGACCTACCATCCCTTTGTAGAGATGACAACACAAACTGGCATCGAGCATCTATTCAGATAGGCCTACATAACCTTTAAGCACAGAAAGCAAGCGGGCGCTGTGGTCATGGCATATATCTAAACCAACTTAATTAACCACGATTTTTGGATTAATGAAGACGGACTACTTAGTCTGAGCTCTTTCTATAGTTTTAACTGGCAGCCTGAGCCTCGCCACAGCCGCAAACATCAGCCTGCTCTCCCCTCCGTGTGCGTCTCTCTGATCCAGCGCTCCTCCGCTCCGACAAGCGGGGTGGAGCGCGTAGAAGTGAAGACCATCACTATGATGTAAAGAATCGCAGACAACCAACTCTAAAAGTCTGTAGAAATGCCAGATAAACCTCCGTCGGCATCCGCATCTGCTTTGCAAAGTCTTACAAAGACGAAAACCTCCTCTCTGATGAGTTGACGCGCAGAAACAGAAGAGCAGACCAGAGGCGAGGACTCGGCGCACGGGATGGGAATGGGTACGGGATGCACGTAGTGACGGTGAAACAGAGACCGGACAGTGATTTTTTTTTTCTTTTCGTGAATGTAGCTTTTCCGGAAGAATACGAGATCTCTGGTAGAGGTGTTAACTTTGGAAATAACTGCTTGTGCATATGTACTGTATCTAAATATTGCATAGTCTAATTATTATCTGGACTGAGTATCAAAGGGCGCGTGATACTTCTCCAGGTTATTACCCAGTTCCAAATGATACTCTTTTCGGCAGTCAACAAAAACACTTCCAAGGAAGAAGGAACACTTGTAAAAGTGCCCTTTGTCTTTCCTCTGAAATGAAAATGTCACTTGTGTTTATTATAGGAGGGGGATTTATTCCAGGAGGTGGCAGAGACAGGTGCCTGGGGACAGGGCAACACCGACCAGACAGCCACCTCCTCAGTGGACAAAGCTTTCTAAATGTATGATTGTGACACACACAGAGGCTTGACACAAATAAAAGGGTTATGGAGGCAGTACCCTGTCACGGGGATCACTTGTCACAGGGGCACTGAGAAATGCATTTTTAAGGTGGTCCTCAAACTCATGCTGGCCTCACTGTATCATCTGACCACCAAACGAAAATTCACAGTGATCTGTTTCTTTGAACTAACAGCTCTGTTCAGCTCAAATAGAAACACCAGGTCAAATTTAAACCTGGCTGTATGGAAATTAAATGCCTGGGGACTGAAAAGACTGAAAAGCATCTACTTAAGTAGACTTTAAATGAAATATATAATCATTACTCTTGAGTAAAACATTTATTAATGCCTGCAGCAAACAAAGAAACTGACCGTGTGCCTCAGACATGCATTTGGCATTGGGTAAGTTTTGCATTGTTCCATAACAACAACAGAGGCAGGTTACTCATGCTAACTATGCGCATGCGGCTACTGCAGTTTATGGAACATGCGGGTATGTGGTATGACGTGTGGGAATGCAACTGGAGTCTCTCATGAGTTGCAAATCTAGATGTTGTTCCCAGGGACTACTCCCATTACAAAACTGAACATCTCTAATCCTTTACTCTTAACCTATCATCATATGTATAGACTCGTGGATTTACTGTATAAAATGGAATCGACTGTTGACAGCTGTACTTCTTATAGCAAAGTTTTACTACAGACTGGGGACTCTTAATATGGCAAATGAGTCTGAAATGAAAGGTGAATTTTCCTATTTCATATATGCTTTATTATATTTCAATTACAATGGATAATTGTTTGTTTCATGTAGGACTGAATCCTCTGTTACAACCCCAAATCAGAAAGAGTTGGGGCAGTATGTAAAATCAAAATTAAAACTGAAAACAGTGATTTGTAAATTATCTGTGTCCTGTATTACATCGAAAACAACACAGCAGCACATTATTTGATGTGACACCTCATCAATTTTATTCTTTGTTCAAAATGAACACCTCAGTTCTGACGCCTGCAACACATTCCAATGAAAGCTGGGACATTTCAGGGCCAGTAATGAGGTAAAACAATGAAATGATGATTCCATTTGAAACAAGTGATGTCCGCAGGTGATTCCCAATCATGATTTGGTACAAAAGTGGCATCCAGGAAAGGCCGAGCCCTTTAGCAGCAAAGACGGGCTGAGGACTGCCAATTTGCCAACATACTGTATGTGTGAGAATATTATTGTACTCTTTAAAAATAATGTTCCTTATAGAAAGATAGGAAGGGATTTGGATATGTCACTCTCTACGGTGCATAACATCATTAAAAGATCCGAGGAATCTGGAGGGATTTCAGGGTGTAAAGGACAAGGGTATAAGCCTAAGCTGGATGACCAAGCTCTCTGATCTCTCAGACAGCATTGCAGCAAGAATCGTCACTCTTCTATAAGTGATATGACCACATGGGTCAGGATTACTTTGGCACACCTGTGTCAGGCACTACAATATGTAGTTACATCCATAAATCCCACTTAAAACTGTACTGTGCCAAAAGGAAGCCCTATGTCAACAGTGTCCAGAAGCGCATTTGACTTCTCTGGGGTCAGAGGCATCTGGGATGGACCATCACATAGGATAAGGATAATCACACGATGGAAATGTGTACTGTGGTCAGATGAATCAGTTTTCCAGGTCTTTGTTGGAAGGAATTGATGCCTTGTGCTCCGGACCAAAGATGAAAAGGACTCTCAGCAGCCAAAACAAGGCCAGACAGCAACAAAGGAATAACGTGCCAACAGACAGGCCAGCCCTGCTTGTGCCCTCAGGGATTTACATCAAAGTCTAACTTAGGCAAAGCCATGCAACCCCTCGTTCTATTACAGAACCAGCAAACTTTCCTCCAGCAATCAACACCCAGAGTTAAGCAGAGTATTCAGCGTGGCCTCTGGGCTACAGGCTGCCCCATGACAGCACACAACAGCTGAGCAAGGTCAGACTGTAAAATGTGAATGTGGAACAGATGGTTGGAAGAGCACATGTACAAGGAAGGGCTCACACACTCATTGCAACAGAACTGGTGGCACTCAGCAACAACTCAAGGGGTGCTATTACAATCGGGGCTGACCCAAAGTGGACTGCAGGGGCCCAGTGCTAGGAGGCAGCTTTTGTGTTCCCTCTTTTGTTTTTCCACTGCACTCTTCACTCACGTTCCACAGAGCCCATTCAGCTCCAGGAGTTGATAGCCACTCAGGTAGAATGTAAAAATCCCCACATCAGCAAATGTGGGCTACACATATTACAGTGCAAACTATGTCCGACCACCATCCTTGTATTTCCGCTGTACAGTTGAACGCTTACTTACACACTTAATGGCTTTCCCAGGCCACACTTTTGTTTGCCTTTATTTAATCTTGTTTCTACTCTGCTTTTTATCTGCTTCCTTCTCTTTAACACTTGACTTTTCTTAATGGAAAACTTCTGAGAGACAGAGAGAGGAGGAGATGGGAGGGGGCAGATGAATTGTTGATATAGTGTGTTGTTTCAATGTTGTTGTGATAAGCCTGGTTATAGTCTTTGGAGAGATGACATGACATTGTGTCAAACAGTGCCTTGTCGGGAGCAAGAACCCCTACTTGAGCAACACATTGCAACCATCACGTAGGCGCTGTAAAAATGTCAACTGACGAAAGGCAGCTTCTCTGTGTTAATCGGTCGGACAACCTGCCATTCAGGAACATGAATACAGTATGCAAGTGTGAGCCACAACATCCAGGGACTGAGTCAGGAAATTACAGTAGTTTGCACAGAGACCTCGCTCTGTGGCCCATTCATGAGAAGTCAAAAGATCCTTTGTAGCTTACCACCCGTTTTGGTGCTTTTACAGAAGTGACTGAGCACGCCTTCTAGGAGTATGCGGTATTTTACTGACATGTTTAGAGGGATGGAGGGCACTGCAATACAGACAGTAGTTTATAAAGTATTTTTTGCCCAACAGTCTACACTCAATAATCCCTAACGACAAGGTAAAAACATGTTTTTAGAAATGGGACGATGTTTGCCAGACACAGTGCTTGGAATTTATGTTCATCAAGTTGAACTTTTGTCTCCTCAGACCAGGGAATATTTTTTCTTATGCTCCCAGAGGGCTGTAAATGCCATTTGGCAAACTCCTAGTGGGCTGTCCATCTAGCCACTCTAACAGCCTGGCTGATGGCGAGGGGCGGAGGTGGCCGTCCTTCGTGCATGTTCTCCCAACTTTGCAAAGGACTTCTGAAGCTCTGTGGCTGCTGGGTTAGTGGGTTCTCCCTGATCAAGGCCACAAAGTGGAGTACCACAAGGGTTTAAATACTTTTACAAATGACTCATTTCAATATTAGATTTTTTTAGTGTTATCGAGCATATATTAATGGACACAAATGACAGTGTTATGCATTTAAAGCTAGACAGCATTCTGCAAGCACAAACCTCCACCAAGGCAGCTCTGCTTTTGCTTAATGTCATCAAAATAAATAAATAAATCATGGATTGGGATGATCATCCGGATCACCACCTAAATGTAATAGATTGTTCGGCTGGCCATACCCTAAGTCTCCAAAAATGTACATCAACATCCATTCATAACATTATGAAATAAGCTGCAAACAAACCACCAAACAGCAGTAAAATCACAACCTTAAGGAGGAGGCAATTAAATGTACAACACAAAGTGTGCAAAAGTGAATGGGTCTGAATACTTTCTGAACTGTATTTTGTAGTACATTGTGTAAAATGTGCTTGGGAAGTTAAAAATCCTTCATTAAATCTTAAAAATCTTATCTTATAAACTCACAACATCCCCATTTTCAATTAACACCAATTCACATTTGCCATAAATTTAGTCTTTTCTTCATTGTGAGAAAACCATTTAATACTATCTAACAATCTCTCAGGTTTATGAATCAGTGGAATAATTCTAAAGGCTTTTAAAGCACTGGAAAACAAAGCAGCTCTGTTTCAGAACCTGTACTGTGACTTCCTTATAAATGGTGATAAGCGATAATCAAATTTCACTGCATGTGTCAATGAACTGTCACATTATTCTTACACAACGTTGACATGCCAGGACCTGGGGAAAGCTTGCATTATGGCTTGATGGTGATTAAATGAAATTGTCCCAACAGCTCAGATAGACAGAACAGGATCAAACATAAACATCTAAACATACACCTGCTCCTGTTAAGGGTTTGTCACTAACTTGGTGAGACCAACTAGTAGTGAGGGCCAATCCCAAGGCCCAGATCATGGCCAATTCATCTGGCCAAGGTCACCCTGGTCTGACCAGATGAGCTGGCCAAGAGAAATACCAGAAGAAAATCCTTTGCATGCTTGACTTAAGCTTCAGATGTTCACAATCTGCTTTCCTCTTATTAGAAAGCACAAACACAAGTCTGCACATATTAATGCTGGTATTGTTCTGTGATTAAGTCAATTAATGAAAAGGCCCTCCAGTTTGAGTAATGTTTACTCTTACTACTGTGGCTTAACCACACATCTGTGTAGTGACAG
>NW_018127962.1:876904-889149 GCF_001952655.1 Monopterus albus
ATCATGCTGACCTTTTAGTTTGGACATCATGAGCACCATGCAGCTCTCTGTCATCCTAATTTTCTGTTCCACCAGAATTACTTCTCGTACTTTTAAGATTTAGCTCGGATAAGGAAAGCAGTGTGATCTCGTAGGAGCTGAGCAGGCTCCAGCCAAATAACTCGTGACGCTATTGTTAACTGCTTGCCCTTTGTGGCACGTGAAACTTTTCCAGCCCCCAAAGAGAGCAGCAAAAAAAGATTAGCACCATGTATGTAGTCTGGTTTGGGTACAACATGGTTAGATACTGATTGAATGTTTTTGCCATATAATTACGCTTCTGTGCACTTTGGATATGTCTGCTCTTTACACAATGCCTCTGGTGAAAAATAGTACACTAGTGTTTAACGATAAATCAGGTGCCTTGCTACAGTATTGAATTTACAGTTTGTTAGATCAGTGCTACCCTCTAATGGCCATTTGGAATATTAACACAAAGATAACACCAGCATAGTTACAACCACCAATATTTATTTCCCTGCGTCTATAACACTGGTCTATAAATTTTAAAAGATTTCCCAAAGGAAATGTACTAATTCTTTGGATTTTGAGATGCCAAATTCAAATACAGCCTTTAAACGAGCTGCTTGGATATAGTATGTAATGATATTTAGCCATTTATGTTTTATGCCGACATACAAAGAACCCACAAGATGCCACCTTTTGACTCGAGAGAAAATGGGCTGATGTACAACAGAGAACTTGACGTTTTGAGCTGAGGTATAAACGACATATTTTCAGTGCTTTCAGTATTTTGTATTTCTTACAAACCAATACAATCAACAACTGTAAACATCACTTTTGTTTTTCAGTGGCCAAGAACAAGCAAAGATTCCTTATTTTTGTTCCAGAAGTATTTTGGTTGCAGATAAGTGAAATCTGAGTCTTTTGTGAACATTTAAATTAAGTTCTGTGCTGAAATATTGTTTCACCTTCATACCTATTACATAAAAGTTCCTATAAATGCATGAAAGACAGTGATGTTTTTTGGAAACTAGTAGTGAGATATGTCTACCTGAAAATACAGCAGAATTGTGACTGGGTTGGTTCAAGACTTATTGCCTGTGGGGTGTCGCATTTGTCTCCTGTCTCCCTGTCTACTGTCCACACACTAGCAAGGTGCTTAATTCACCTAAAATACAATGATAAGAACAAACATTAGAACTTGATGATACAAACTGAAAAATACTATAAAACAGGACTCTTATGTGTTTTATTTTTCTCACAAAGAAAGTTTGTTTACAAAAAAGAATGTCAAAAATAATATTGTACCTATCTATTGCATGTCATGCTGCCAGTTTGAACTACATGCAAAAACAACAATAAGAACACTAATAATAATCATCACTGTACAAAAAAGGATGGGGAAATTATGAGGCCAAACATTTTAAAACAACAAAGAAATGCATGTATTGGGAAAAAAAAAGATTTCTATAAAAAGTGTTTTTTTTTTGCTTTTGTTTTGTTGTTTGTTTTGCTCCAGATGGTGTCATGTGTTTGTAAATGAAACCAGGGCACAAGACCCCAAAACCACCCCGTCAGAGAAGGTTATGTGAAACTGCATAGAGGCAGAGAAGTGCTTGCCCGTTCTAAAGACAAAGGCGTGAAGAAAGAAATTCAAATGGAAGTGGATGGTGTAGGTGCTTGAAACACAAGTGTGCGCACACACACACACACACACGCACAATCACATACACAGTTAGCCTATACATTTTGAAGCCCTTACAACATAAAGTCATGCTTCATCATCAATATGGAAAAACAACACAACAAAGATTACATGAAAGTACAACTGAGCCGTACAGCCTCCCGTCCATTAAGTTGCTGTAAAAAGTGATATGTGAGGTATATGGCTTCATTTCATCCATCAGTTTCATGGCAAACAATGGAGAGGGTATAATTCAATCCCCAAGCATCCTCCAACCACAAATATGCCTGGAGCAGGTCATGCTGACAGAGACGGGCACTTTCCCAATTCATTTCAAACACAGAGAGAAGATAGGAGGTGCCAGGAATAAAGCACTGGCTTTTTTATGTTTTAAAAATATTTGAAGTTTGTATAAAGAAGAGGAAAAGAACAGAGTTGGTCTGTGCAGAGACTGTTGACTGTGGCAGTATATGCATATTCTCTCTACATGCGTGGGTGACAGAAGTACAAAAATGCTCATTTAATCTGTGGTTGCAACTTAACATGTGATTGTAAAAGAGTCAATCGGTGTCCCTTTGGTTTTTGATCCAGTGTAATAAATTTATTACAAAAAATGAGTGTTACAAGATTTCAGGTCCCTTGTCTAAATGTTTAAAATCAATGTTATCAAGCATCCTTCTTCAAAGTCGGTGGCATCTGTTGGTGTCACATGAGCTGGTATGCATGTGGTGTGTGTTGAGCAGGGTTCCTGGTCGGGCTCAGTCAGTGCTGACCTGCGTGACCTGTGTGTCAGCTGTCTGGTTGGTGGACTGAATGAACATTGGTTGGGTTAGCTCCTGTCCTGCTGGCATCGTCACCTGTTGAATCTGATACAACTGCTGAGGAACACAGAGAGAGAGAGAGACGGAAAGGCTGAATGTCAATCTTGTTGAATTTGATAGGGTGAAGGCTCTTGGGTTGTTACAAGGTGGTATTTAGGTTATTTGTAAGACAGAACATCTTTTATCTGGCTGTATTAAAATTTTTTATTCATGACTGTATGATTATATTTGTGTCTAAACCCAACTTATGGTATATTCTGTATTATCCGTTTCATGTTTCTCAAGTGTAAGACTTTTTTAGATTTTTAGTCTCACTGAGGCTTTCCTGGTTAAATAAAGGTCAAAGGTAAAACTGTATTTCTTCTAGCTAAAATGAGAAACACTGACATGCCACAAATATTTACAGTGGATCAGATGCATCTGGCAAATAAAAGATACAAAATTCAGCATGTAGCTCAAACTTTCATTGTCATTGCTACAGCTCTGACACACTGGATGTAATTACTGCATTTGTTACCTGTCCATCAGTAAACTGGTTGAACTGCTGCTGTCCTTGCTGTACCTCAGTCTGTGTGATCTGAAAACAGAATACGTTACATAAATTAAACAAGTGAACAATGTGAATTATTGGATATCAGCTTGTTTACTGAATGCTAACTTTCTTTTTTTTTTATCCCTTTCATAATTACGGTACCTGTTGGGTGCTGGCGAGAGTCTAAATCTGTCCTTGGACCACTTGTGCTCCAGAGACAGGCTGGGCTAGACGAATGTATTGTAGCTGGCCTGTGTTTAGTTGCACCTACAGTCAATCAACACATGGGGGAGACAAAGAGTAGTTTAGAGCAAAGGTCATTTCAAAGCAGAGGTCACAGCCATTTTGATCACAGCAACAAGGATCCTTCTCTTTCCTATGCTGAATTGTAAATTTGATGACTCCCATCCAAAAGTGAAAAATAGATCATTCACTAAAAACAATGTTTGTCCCACAGTATCGAACCCCACGTGTAACTACAGCAAGCATACACTATTTTAGCCATTTTGTCTGTTTTCACTTGAGCCTATCTGTTCCTCCCCTCATTCAACTCCCTGAGCTTTTCATTCAGTGCTTCAGCTTCTTTACCAGTCTCCTCTCTTAATTCACACTGCTTTTCTTTTAAAGCTTGATGCAATTTATTACCGGGATTTGCTGAATCTCTCCTGTGTTGGTGATGATCTGCTGCATGACCTGCATGGTTTGGCCTTGAGCTTGAGCTGTCTGAGCTTGACCCTGGGCTGCTGCAGCCTGGACAATCTGTACCTGTTGGCCCTCACCCACCTGCATGGCCACAGGAGCGCTCTGATGAAGGGCAAAAAAGAAAGATAAAAGCAGCACAAGCCACAGCCAGAAAGAGAGAGAAATGCAAGTAACACATTAGTGGTCAAACAACACCAGGAACAGGGATGTAGCTTATGACATAAAACAAAAAAAAAAAAAACAGGAAATCACTAACTACCCTGCAATTTGAGTTTAACCAGAAGTATCCTTATATTTTAAGTCTTTTTAAGATCATCAGGCAGGCACAAAAAACATGGTGACATAACGTGACACAAAGATTTCGAGACCTCTCTTTCACTTCAGTCTGTAACACTATCAGTGAAAGGCCGCATAATCTTAAGCTGCAGTCACCCCTATAGACCTCAGTCACCTGAGCTCATGGGCAGCGGTCGCCTACAGAGCTAAGGCCTCTGTGTATGTAGTTAGGGAACATTTAAGTGCATGTGTGCATGTGTCTTTACCGTGATGGGTGTGCCCTGTGATTGCACCTGCACTTGCTGTAACTGCTGCATGGTGGCACTTTGCAACATCTGATGGCCGACAGAACAGAATGAGAAAATGAGAGAAAGACACACATTGAGAAAGTAGAGATCACAACAACTTAACACGAGAATGTAAGCATGTGTGGCGTGTATACATAGAAAGCTTAATCGTTAATGAAGCATACAGACTGAAGCAGTAAATGACATTTAAGAGCATGTTGTTTGCAAGCAAAACAGGAGAAATGACAAAGAAGCTAAGGCGAAATGACAAAAACAGGTTAAAACAAACAAAAAACCATGAACAATTTGGGCTGATTTTTAAAATGCATGTACATCACAGTGATATTTACTGCAGTTTGCCTAATGCAAACTAAGGTTTCATAAGTACCTCTGCCAAAGTTGCTGACCTGAGAGAAAAACTACAGAACTAGTGATACTAGTGATACTAGTGTCCAAAAAAAATCTGCATATGGACACAGATACATAAAAAGAGGATACGAAATGAGAGCGCTGCCCACCATCTTACACCACTCCCAATTCTCACCATCTTTTCTTTACTGTCTTCATTCTATAGGACTACTAACACCTCACTTCACAGAGCAAATCTGTTGTATCAAATATGATGTTTTTGTCTGATGGAAGTGGTCAACTTCTGAGCTCTTTTTAAATCAGGAAGCACTTAAAAAAGGAACACATTTTTGCATTTTGAATAAAGATGGTGCATCCCCAAAATCACTTCAACAAACCAAATACCTTTTCTGCAATCAAATTTAAACGGGGCCTACTTTGGTGAGTGTCACAGTGTGACCTCCCTGCTCTCAGTAGGGACTGCAGCAGCAGCAGCGCTAGTGAATCAGGCCAGGTCTAAATGAGTGTGACAGCTCAGCTAAAGGCAAGTCTGCTGAAGCAGCATGAAGAACCAGAGCAGCACAACTACATGTAGAGACCAAGCTGTAGACAGAGTGAGCGCTCTGGAGCAAAAGTAGTAGGAATGAGCTAATTAGAAAGACAGACCATTGAACAGTGTCCCTAAATAAGCATAGTCGTTATAGGTCGTGAAAACATTATGATTCAGGGGGAGTGCACCTTCACCGATACTCTGTGTGAGTGTGTTTGAGAAACTGTGTGCTAGGGACTTGATTCCATTAAGAAACAATTATAGATTTCCTGTTTTATGTCTCCTTCAGCTCATATTTTGTAGCTGAAATACACAACATTAGAGAGAGTGAGGATGACAAACGTGACAAAAGACACAAAAAGACTCCTATTTGATAATGAATTTTTAAGCTGAGGAAATGTTTCCCCATTTTTAGCTGTATACTTCAGTTCAAAGTAAAAACACAGTCCTCAACTATGTTTGGCACACTGTACAGATGTATGATGTGCATATATTTTGGAAGCTATGACACTGCAAAAAACAGACAGGGTCAAATTTCAACAAATTAGTTACTGTACATTTTTTGTGTAAAAATAAACAGAATAGAAGAGCAAAAGCATTCAGGTCAAATGTGTCCTCTCTAGTCTTTCAGAGGGAGGCTATGCATGTATGTAGATATGTGTGCTGGATGTGGTCTGAGGTTCAATTATTCCCGTTGGTATGAGGGCAGCCAGCTCCTAAATGTGAGCCGAGACTAATATCAGTGACGCCACATGTGATGATCAGAGTAACAAGCCTTTTTCAGCGGGGTTCCCACAGTTGGGAGGAGTTTAGAATGTGCTTCTCAGCACTACCGCGGACAGGTAATCCTTCAGGTGTTACATGGACACACAGACATTAAAACACAATATCTTCAGCCTCAACTGCAGTCTGTAATTCACTTACTTTGCTACACTGCCATAATATTGCCTGAGTTCTGATATTCAGCTGTGGCTTCATTTTCTTGTTGCTTGTTTTTGTGACAAACCCTGGGAACAGCCCTTCAAACACAGTGTTAATGGTACCTGTCCTTGCTGTGACTGTGCAATGATGATCTGTCCAGGCTGGATGGGGGTGGCTGTTTGTGCGCCAGGCTGCTGGCCTTGTTGTGTTCCCTGCACCTGTACGGCTCCAGGTTGCTGGGCCAAGGTGAAATAGTACTGTACTGGCTCCGCTGGAGCAACAGACTGACGCATTTCCTCCTGAAGATGAGACATACACACATGCAAAAATATACACCCACATCAAAGGAAGCTTATCAGTCCATTACATCTCCATGAATTATTGTTGTTGGTGTCATGGTAGAAGAGCACAGGTCTGATAAATAACTGATGGGACATGGCCGGAGAAGAGTAATGTAATCTGGATACAAGATCCATTACAAGCATCATACTGGTCAACAAAACACACTGTAGGTCTGGTGGCATTCTAGGCTGAATGTGGTGATCAGTCAGGCTCAATTTATACAAAACTCTGTATCCTACGTTTGTGACTAATTTAATATGATATAGTAAAAGTAATAGTATGACAGCTGCTGATTTATGTATTTAAATGTACTCTCCCCGTCCATCCTCTTCCAGAGTCAGCTGCACAAAAGCAGTGTCAGAGTTTGTTGGGATTCTGTTTACTCAGCTCAGCTCAGTAGGTTAGATGTTTTGGCTGGCATGGGGGCTTGAGCAAATTTTATTTGGCCTTTATTTTCATAAGTGGGCCATGGAGAGGTGGGCAGAAAATGAGGGAGACAGAGAGGAGCAGACCTGCAACAACTGTTGACAGTTGGACTGGAACCACCAACATAGCACACACACTGTTCATAGGTATATGGTGCACCGCACTGTAACCATTCATCTATCGGGGGCTCAAATCTCACATATTTAATCATCGGAACACACTGACCTGTGTCATTCTGCTTCATAACTGACTAATGAGCAGAGCTTCATCTTGATGAGGTTTCTCCATCACCAGAAGTGTAAACACCCCTCTCCCAGCTCCATGACAACACAGCTGAGAGTGTAGGATGTTTACATGCCTGGAGACAGTCTACTTCACAACAAATTTAAATATCTCATTCCTCCATCTGGTATACAAAATGTTTATACAGACATCAGTCTCCTGCTTGAGCAAAACTTCAATGCAATGTGCTCTTTCACTGTCCAAGCTGAATTATTTCTTGGAAAGAAACATGTTTAAACACGTATTACTGGTAGTAATTATTAGCTATTAATGACACAAACTAGTATCAGCACTGACATTACTGTTGGCTGTCAGAGGCAATAAGGTGCTGCAAACATCCGACTGAAAGCCTTCACCGTCCAAACCCCAGCTTCCAGTCAAGGATGTTTACAGCCCCTCCAGGTTGCCAACAATGGAAAAGCACCTGAGCCCTGTTGCCTCCGCTAACTTTAATGTATAAGCAAATCATTTTTCCAAACACAACAGCTGTTTGCCTAACATTGTACAGGTAACTATCCTGGAATTGTGTGCTTCTCTACCTGTCGTTTAGGTGGCTTCAGGTCATCCCGTGGCACAATGTCGATCAGGAAGTCGAACTGGTCGAACTTTGTTATTGCCATGGCAATGTCATTCCTCTGTAAACATAACAGACACAGAAGGTCAAGTGATGAGGTCAGAGTTTAATTATACTAACCCATCAGATGCAGCAACCTATATGTAAACATGCCTCAAGGACTAAGGTCAACTCTCTCAAAATAGAGCTACAAGAGCCTCAACTGGAGCTGATATAAAGTTCCCAGTATCACTTTAACAGCTATTTGCTTTGATACTGAGGTCAAAGTATTAGAGTTCAGAGCGGAAACAAATAGTATGCAACTGTTTTAATAACAGATTAATCATTTCAGTCATTTTTCAAGCAAAAAAAAAAAAGGTCAACACTGGCTTGTTTGAGCTGTTGAGTGTGAGACCATGCTGGTTTTATTAAGTCCTTTATGACAGTCGTCAGACTGTTGGTCAGACAAAAAAAAAAAAAAGCAAATTCTAAGTTTTACCTTGGTCTCTGGGGTCATTTTTCAAAAATGAATTTATAAACCAAACAATTATTGTATTCTTGAGGAAATTATCTGCAGAATAATCAATAATGAAACTAATCACTACAGCACTACATTCATAACCCTGGATGTGTGAGGTGGGTGGAAATGAACAGGAACGATGTTTTCCTGCCCTTATGACCACACACTCTGTGGCTATACAGCTTTGTACATCCACAGGAGTGTGCTGTCTCTGTGGAATTTTCCACAGGATATTGGCTGTCAGGACCCCCCAGTGTGAACTTCCCTGCACTAGAGGCTATTTATAGTAGCTTGATTAATATCTGGTAACACTGGGTCACATCTACACTTGCTCTATTGATGAGGGTTGCTATGGTGACCCCATTTGGCGTGGCCTCTTCACAACGGGACTCTGCGTGCATGTGTATCTGGGAACATATGGAAATGGAAGGCACAGTTTACACTCAGACACAAGAAAAGCCCATATCCGTGAGGTTAAAAAAAAATAAAAATCACAAATGCTTAATACATAACCAGTGGTCTAAAATGTAATGAACACACAAACCTCTATGAGGCATCTACTGTATTTGAAGCCCATAGTGTAAAGTTCAATAATGTAGAATATTGTGCTAAAAACAAAGGAACTCCAGGACAGAGATAAACTCAGACAGCACTACTTCCAAAGTAGGTCATTAAAGACTACTCCAAAACTAGCTGCAATGAGAGTGATCACAGTGTCTTTTTTCCTGTCTGTTTTTCTACCTGCATTGGCGCGCACACACACACACACACACACACACATCCATGGGCTGCTAATCTCTCAGAGGTATGTGAATGGATAAAGTGGACTTAAGGGCTTTCATGTTCTGCTCCACAATTTCCCCTCTTGAACATCCAGGTAAGACAAGCTCTAGTCTTTTTCCCAACTGTTCCCATCAGCGCTCTCAAGTTCCCTGCTTCCTTTTCATGTCGCATCATTCCAGAGTCCATCTTATTCAGCTTTGGGACAGTGGAACATGGCAAAATGGCACTGGAGGGAGAAGTGGGTCACCAGCACCCGCCTGGCTTTGCTTTCAAAGTCAGTGGAGGGAAAAAGAACTAAACAGAGGGATTGTCCTCAAGGGGATGCTGGTATGGGAATTATGCTTGTACATACATACACACAAAACACAGTGAATAAAAAGCAACAAACCAAAAGACAGTCATATATGATGCTAAGGTGTGGGAGACCATAATTAAAAGAAAAGGTGGAAGAAATGTGCACAAGGAAAAGGATTGGATTAGATGGATGTGTCAATCACAACTAATGAAACATTGAGTGAGAAGTGTTGAGTGGTGAGAGAGGTCAGAAATTTAGCTGTCAATTGGCCAAATTTCAACTGAAATTTAATAAAAGTTACAACATGTCATACTGACCTGTAGTGTGCGTCGCTTGTTGTCCTCAGTGTGGATCCATGCTCTGAGGGTAAGCTCTGTGATGAAGATCTGAGCTGCCTTGGCAAACAGGACTGGAGCCTCTGCACTGATCATCTGCAGAGGAGAATTGAGTTTCACCTGGTTAAATACACCCACACACTGTTAAACATCCATCACACATCATCTATACCATGAATCACTCAGGACCTGAGTAACAAATAGCTGCATTTAAAGGCACTGCAACGTAAGCAATACATGCATTCATTTGTTTATAAAGATAACAAAATATTTCATTATAATTAGTTTATATCCCAATAATGTCAGTCCAAGACATTATTCAAGCAGACTGTACTGCTTAGAGGTGAATGGTAATATTATACTCATCAAAATGCTTCTTCAAATCTTTGTTTATCCCAAATAACAACTATGTTGTACAGTCACTGGTCTGCAGGCCTCTAGCGCCAAACTTCTTAGCTTAAAACTACACTTCTTTATACTGTAGTCTACATGATAATGTACAAAATGGACTGTAATAATACATGCACTCACATGCACTCTTGCAGTGAATGCTGCTGTGTAAGTGCTGACAGGAGGGTCTTGTCTTCAGATGTGTTTGTGAACTCCTGATCTCTTTACCACTTTAAGCTGCTGCTTAACTAAAAGGATCTCTTTACATGACACATTTAAGCCACAGACATTCCAAGGCTTTCTCTTGAACTGGTGTAATGGCGGAAAAACAATCACTCCTCCATGTAACAGCCTAGCACAACACACAACAGCAATTGTTAGGAGATGAGTAGGTTCCTTTGAACAAATGCCCCAAAACCCCAGGATAGCCTGAGCAGACCAGAAAGATTAGTATCGTATATTGAATATGTATTTAATACCAGTATAACCAGTATAATAATAATTGTGAAGAAAACCAGATTGGTAGATTTTAATAACTGCTGTTCAATATAAACCACAACTTGTAGCCATATGGAACTTTTTTAAAGTCAACATGTGAAAATCTAACAGCATCTTTAAAACTAAAAGCAATTAAACAGCTACTTCTGGTGGCTGTAACCGCAGGTTTTCAGCAAAGTGATATTAACAGTAATATCACTTAATGATGCTTGGTTATGTTTTCGTGGACACCCATTTGATATAAGCAATGGACTTCTTATCAACAGAAACTGCTGAATATGCAACATCTGATCATGTGTTTCCATTATAAAATAATCTTTGCTGTTGAGTAAAACAGGACATTCATAGGCAGTGTTGGTCTGAGCACTGGAAGAAAATCACATTAAGGAACCTTAATGTGTAAGAAAATGTTTCTATTTTCCCCCATCTTACTTATCCAAGTGAACCAATCTCTGCAAAAGTGTCATATGGCCTTGTGTTTTTGGTCATGTCTGTAGTGGAGTTAACGTCTCAATTTATTAAGTAAAGGAAGTTTCTATTTTAAGCACAGTGTAGCTCTTAACTCCCTGGAAACAAATATTATCTTATTATGGTTAATATTTTAGGCTCTCCTCTTACTTTGACATCTTCATCCAGCTTCATGATTTTCTTGATTCGAGCCAGAGGCAACTCCTGCACACGGAAATCCTTCTGAAAATAATAAAGGAGGATTCAGTTACAGAGACAACAAACTGTGTGCTTTTGTATTTGTATGTGTTTGAGTGTTCATTTCTCTGGCATGTGTGTTTCTTGTCTGTTTCAGTGGGGGTAACGTACCACAGTCAGGTTCTTGATCTCCTCCATGACACGAGGCCAGAAGGACTGCAGAGTTTGCTGGGCATCGCTGCCGCCGGCTCCAAATGCATCTGCAGACATCCTCTACTGTGCTACATGGAGGGATGACAAGAGCAGAGAGGAGGAATTACATGGTTAATTATTAGACAAGAAAGAAAAAAACCAAAGATGTGATGTCAAGATTCAGAGACACTGAGGACAGGTAATTTGCTAAAAACAAAGGACACAGAACCCAGTGTCAGTCCAAGCCATGCCTGCACTGCCCAGAGTTCTTCCTGTGTGTCAGAACCACATATCCTTTCATATCCTATAATTATGATACGATGAAATCTAAAATAGAGCCCCAAATGGGCTTCTATTCTTGTCCTTGTGGGATGGTGACATGTCCAAGAACCCACCACCAAACTCTCTGCACACTTCCTGATTATGAATTGCTCCATCACCTTCACTATATAGCTGCGTCTACTCTGAAAACACAAACATGCTATGTGCAAGTTGCCGCTGGTTGACCCCAAGCACTGAGGACGCATGTGTGTTTGTGCAATCTCCTGACAACAATTGCACTCCAGATTTAACGGATGAAGACTAAACACAAACACAGCCACATGCTCACAAACTAACCAAAAACTGTAAAGTGAAATAAACCAGCTGTTACACACACATGCACACAGACATGAAAGCCATTGCTTCAACAAGGGGTCTGACTGTTTGAAAGAGGATCCAGCAGGTTACTATGGCATGCCAGGAATCTGCTGGGGGAAATATTGGCCTGTCTGTCTGAGCATGCAGAGCTTGGAGTGTCTGGATTGCACTCTTTCACTCTCCCCCTTTCATCCCAACTTCGAGAGAAAAGATTCAGCAGG
>NW_018127962.1:889165-939395 GCF_001952655.1 Monopterus albus
GGGTGTGTGGAGCTACTCAAGAGAGATGGGGTGTGTTTGTGCGTTGCTGAGGGAGGGGTAATGCCTTGTCCAGTTCAGTATTAAACCAGCACTAAGACAAAGTGCCCAAGGCTTTAACAGGGGGTGGTAAAAGACAGTCAGGCAGTCAGACTTGCTATTTAGGTCAAACAAGACAGAAAGAAGGGAGACAAAAGAGAAAGAGAGAGACATGACAGTACAAAGAAAAAGTGTTGGGGGGGGGGGGGGCCTCCCTTTTTTTTTCTTTTACTCTGGGCCAACAAGCATGAATGCTGCAGCTCTGGTCCAGCTGACAGACCAGTACAACACAAAAGACAGCATTTCAAACACTCCATCCAGTGTCTCCTCCGCTGAGTTCAATTACACTGCTGTTGTAAGGGACTGTTGTGACTCTGGGTCCACGTCAGCTCCTTACATCATACCTGTTACAGTGAGGAACAGAAGTATTTGACAAATAAATTCTTTAAAAATCATACAATGTGATTTCCTGAATTTTTTTTTTTAATTCTGTCTCTCAGAGTGGGAATGCACCTACAATGTGAATTTCAGACCCCTCCATGATTTCTAAGTGGGAGAACTTGCAAAATCGCAGGGTGTTCAAATACTTCTGTTCCTCACTGTATGTGGAGATAAAAATATTTTACAATGACAATTCAGAGTGCAGACCCTTTACCTGATTGATTCTGCACAGAGAAGATCGCTTCATAGGCAGAAAGGTACTAAATAATACAGAAGAGGCACCGCTGCATCTTGTCCTGTCATGCCATTTTTGGACAGGATCAATGAGACAGAATGGTGGGTGGGGGGCGGAGCTGGGTGGCTTTATAGAAATCAATCGGCCACATGTAGCTGTGGCATGCCAGGCTAGTAAGTGACCTTGACAATGCCTCCCCCTTCTCTGTCTGATGCTCCAGTGTTTGGTTGCATTTTAAAGTTTATTGAAATTCTGCAGTCACTACAACAAACCCAGCATTCCACAAGGAAGGAATGACGGCTGGAAATTGTAGTTTTTCCTCCTCTCTGCCCACTGAATGGACTGACCTCTGCCAGTTCTTTTGCAGCACCATGAGAACGCAAACACACTGAACAGAATAAAACCAATAAGAGCCTTTTTTTCCAGCTAAATCTGTATCAGCACCTAATCTTGTAATAATTTTGAATGAGACAACCTTGTGTATCTGTGTGTGGCTCTCCAACTGGCAGCCTGATTAAAAAAAACAATAATTAGGCAATTCACTTAACAGCATTGAAGACAACTATGAGGCTAATTAACACGGTAGGAACACTGCGACCCAGAAGAACCAGACGAGGATAGAGAGGTTAAAATAGCAAATGATTCAATTGATAAAAAGACAAATAAAGCACACAAGACCACCCCAGGTCCTTCATTTGCTCCCTCACACATACATACATACATCACTTCTCTTATTAAACCACAAACAGACACCCTGACCCAATGACTTTCATCTAAATACACAGCTATGGTCTAACCACAGCAGCAGTGCAAGTCAGTATGCAACAAAAAATGTGAAAATGTGATGAGAGAGGCAGGCTGAAGCACGAGAGGGGACAAAAAGAAAAAGATCATATTGATAGAGAAGGACTAAGTATCAACATGCCCTTGAGCATTGCTCCCCCAGCTAGCTAGTATGTTCTACCTTCAGCATATCAATATTAACTTATTTCCCAAGGCTTTGCATCAGTGGAAAGTCTGCGTGGGAGAATGCCTGTGTTTTGACACACAAGTGCAGAACACAATGTCTTCTGCTGACTTCATGCAACACCTTCTATGGCCTGGGTCTAGTCTAGTCAAACAAGTAGTGAGTGGGGCTATCCTCTGCACTGAAAAATCAATTCTGAGACTCCCTGAAAGCTAATAAATGTCAACATTATGAAAGTTTGTAATGGTCTGGATGTCGATGCGGAGAACTTGAGAAAACTAGCGTCAAGATGGTTTATTTAAACTGCAGTCATACGCACTCTGTTTACTTATGTTATTCAGGGCTCTAACCTATAGTAAGCTTTGAAGTACTTCTTAAATGAAAATCTGTACTGAAGAATTTGGCAAAGATTGTTAATCCAGCCCACTCCTTACTACTTATATTCAGAGCTGTAAGTTGCTCTACGTCAAGTCTACAAATATTGTGCTTTCTGCTATTGTGAGTAATATTCTTGGTAATAAAGTGCATAATTCTGCTGTTTTGTGCAATGACGCTGACAAGCTCATATCTGCTGTGTTGTCCTAAGCTACTACTTGTGTGTTACATCAGGGTACCTTGTGTTCTACACTGTGCATCTTACCTCTCCTCTTCCCTGCGGTTCTGTTGTCCTTCATCAGGTCATTGAGACAAAGAGATGCCGGTGTTGGGTTTCCTATGAACTCTGCTCTGTGTGTGTGTCTTTGAGAACAAATGTCATGTGTGTGCTTTACTGGCACTGTCTAACACAGCAACTTGCTCTTCCTCCTTCAGCAGCTCTACATCCCTCTTCCTGTCTCTTCTCCACTACTTCCCATCTTTCTCTCATTCATGGGTATGTGTTTCTCTTCCTCTGTCTTACTGACTTTCACCCATTTCCCATCTTACGACTTCTCTGAAAAAGCCGATGCTGCTCTGTTTGCAGCAGCTGAATCAGCGCTAATGTTGTTCTGCCAGCCTGGTCCTACATCTCTCCTTTCTCCTTCCTTCCCTCCCTCCTCCTCCCACTTACTGACACATCACATCAAGTGGCCACTCACAACAATATTGGTAACTCACTCCCACTCTGACATCACACCACTTTACACAAGCCTTCAATTCCTGTATTCCTGTTCAAATACACCTGACAGGACCTTGGATCAATGCGTCAGAGAGGAAGAAGAACGGGAAAAACAACAATAGTGCATCACTTAACAATGTGCCTATTTGCTCTTTCAGATTAGGAAAGGACAAAGAGGCAGAACAAGTGTGCAGAATAAAAACTCTGCACACAGGCATCATTGTGAGATAAAGTACAGTTGAACAAAGGAAATAATTGGTCTCTGGTTAATGCAAAATGTTCTCCAGTTAATTGTCCCTTAATGACCTGAAGGTTAGTGTAAATCGAGCATAATTTTGCAGAGTATCGTTGACATGTAATGAGGTAGGGCACTCTGGCACAACCTGAAGGCCTGTATAAGGCACAACTTGAGGTGTTTTAGTGTCACACTGTTAGTGTATATCCCATATATTTCCCTGAAGCAGGACTGACACTTCACACTAAAGCAGATGTGCACTGAGAGGACCTGACTTACACGGAGATACAGAGGCATATACTGTACAAAATTAATCTGTAGCAAAGGTTATATATAAACTTGCAAAAAATGGGAATTTGTGAACCGCAATAACAGAAACGCTGTAGCCAGCAGTTAATGTGTCTGGTTAGTTTGACTGAGTTACATAAGGTTGGAAAAGCTTTAAGAAAATGCTGCATAAACTTTGTTAATCATTAAAAAAATTAAAACAAGAGTAAGCTAGTCTAGTCATAATCCTGACTACTGCTTTAGTTTTGACAGTGCTGTAAATAACTGCATATTACATAGTTGTTTAGATTGCAGTTCAGTCCTATGTTTTAGCAACTCTCTGTTGAGCACTAGTGAAGGTTTGTATACACAAATGAGTGCAAATCTACATAAACTGAGTTGACAACGTTTGGAGGAAGGGCACAAACAAAGACAAAACAGATGACTTATTTCCATCCCCCACACTATGACCTTAAATTAACCTTCCACATTGTTTAGTTTCATGATCTCACACACAGTTAAGACATTAGGCTGTACAGAAAGAGCTAATATATACTCACATGGGCCGGTTACCACTGTTTGACTGTAAATGATGAAATCAACCGAAAGACATTTTTGAATGATATAGTACCAAAAATGAGGATTGTCGGTACATTGGCACGTCTTTTGCAATTGGTCAATTTTCCACATGCTGCTGTGGGAAACCATCAATGATGCAGAAAGGACAGATCTGCAGGAAGGTGGCAAAAGGTTGACATCTGTTAGGTTTTAACTGGCCTCCTAAGCAGAAAAACAAATGTAACTCTGTATATGATTGGCCCACTGGATGTTTAAACATTCAGTGCTTAATAAGACAGTTTTACTCTGACTTACTATACCTAAACAGATGGGATAATTGAGGTAGCCTACGTAACAAGTTATACTAAACAAACATTCTTTTTAAATGAAGGACATAATCAGACAGAGTATATTTACAAATCCAGAACTATTAAAGTGTTCACCTGAATGAACCCAACTGCAAATGTCAAACAGACTGGCATGGATACGGCATGCAGGGTAAATGATCTACTCAGGCAAAACAAAAAGCAAGAAGTTCCCATGCTCTGAATTACAGATTAACTAGTGGGACATGCTCTGTGTTTTCACAGATGTTGGTGCAAATGTTTTGCAATTTAAAAAAGAAGAGACAGGGTTATAATATCGGACATGCTCGCTGTGACCTGTAGTGCAACATCCCCTTGGCATGGCTGAACTGAACCAGCCAACCAAACAGCCCTGCAAACTTTGCCCTTGGTTCTGCTTCAAGCCAACTCCAGGAAGTGCTAGTCACTGATCTCCCAAGGTCATTCAAGAGAGGAGAGAGAAACCAGAGAGGGAGGAGGGACAGATGAAAGAGAGAAGGGGAGGGACAGGGGAAGATAGAAAAGGACAGGTTTTTCAACTTTCACTGCAGCACTTAAGTGACCCCAGTGATTCGGACTGTGCGCTTTCTACAAAGCGTAATAAAAACATCACATACTGTACATATCTGTTATGCTCTGTATCCTCCTATGGGTTTCGCTTCCTCTGTGTCCTCTCATCTCCCTCTACATATTTCTTTCTCATTGCTGACAGAGAGGCTGCAGGAGCCAATCTCACATTCCTGTGACCTTCATCCAATACTGGGTACAGTCTCTGGCGTCAAAGTAGGCAGGGCTAAAGCTACCTGCATATTACATGCTGGAACACAGCTGACCCCCCCGGCTGCCCACACAGTGCTTTTAGTGACAGTGCAAACTTGTACAAAGACAAGGACAAAAGAGTGAACACATGGAAGTAGTGGTCACCTTAGTGATAAGATTACAGGCCTAGCTATGTTTAAGTGGTTTGTGTGTTTCATTTACTTTTTCTCTCCTGGTGAGCCTATGGTACAGCGTAGGGCAAAAATAATATTCAAATCTCATGCAGACAGAAGCTAACCCAGGGATTTGGCAGCAAGCGCTCCAACTTAAAAGTTATTTTTAGTCTCCCTCTCTCAATCTCTTGTACTCTCTCTCTTTCTGCATTGGGAATTTGTTTTGTCACAGGGCACCAATGGAAACTTTAAGTTAGCGGGCAAGGGAGGGGAGAGAATGGGAGTCAGAGGCAAGTGAGAGAAGATGCACCCTCCAAAGATTCCATCAGAAGAGATCAGATCAAACTGTTACCCTCCTCTGGCCCTGACACTGGCATGTTGACAGTCTGTCCCATCTGGGTGTCTGGCACAGTCAGGGCAGGGGCCTGCAGGGGTCCTGAGGTCACTGTAACCAGCTGCACCTCCACCCCTGGGGACTCCTGACACCAACAGTGACAACACTACTCCAACAAATTTCCTTTCAACATGGATGCCATTTTTGCTGCTTCACTCTGGAAAGCTGTCTGACGCTAACATGTAAAAAAGGACATCAAGGGGAAAGTAGAGTCCAGACCAGCACCTTGGGATACTGTGGCCACAGGCCTCTGGGACATTAATACCACCAAAAGTGCGAAGTGCATCTGAGCAGACTCGGAGTCCGACAGCTATGCACTTCCATGCATCCAATAACAGAGCAAGGAGTAACTGTTTAAGTGTGAGTCTGTGTAAGTGGTGGTCAAAAAACACAAGTGACAAAGACTGTCATATTTCAGTCTACATTTTTACACTGAGGATGAAAATATACAACAAAAATTCAACATGAAGTGCCATCTTTTTTTCCTTTTTTTTTTTTGTATAAAAAACGCATCACTGCTGTACTGAAGTGACAACTGAAGGACATAGATGAGAAACACACAACTCCAATCTTTCAAGCACAGTGGTACAGGACAGGAAAGGGAGGGGGATTGAGGATGGCTGTAAAGGACAAACACTGTCTCATCACTGCAGAGCATGATGAAGAGAGAGACATCAGAAAGTGAACAGAGGTGAACCATTTATTCAGGAACTCAAAGCCTAACCAACTTGACAGGACTTCTCTCTATGTGTGCCTTTTGGGCAGTCAAAACTTACCTCTGTGCCCTTCATCACGAAAGGTCTGCCCTATTGGAGCAGAGCAGAATAAAAGGGAAACAGACAGCCCTGCTCAAGTCTCCTTGAGAGCAGCAGCAGCAGCAGCAGCGGAAAGAAGAGGCACAGGGGCTGACAGAAAAACTCTCTCAAGCTCCTTCACTTCCTCCAGTCCCCAGATCGTATCAACAGACAAAAGGCTCTCTGGCTCCACAAGAAAGCTTCAAAAAAGCTCTTCGCCTGGACACCCAGAACAAGCCCCCTTCTACTACCCCTCCCCCCTTCTCTCCTCCAAACTCCCTTTACACATCGCCCCGTCTCCTTCAGCAGACCCCCAGCGTCCACCTCCTGCATAAGCATAAAGCCCCCGTCTCTGATGTTTCTCTTCTGACCAAGTCCCCTCTGCTCGTTGACTTTCTCTCTCCTTTTTTACTCTCCCTCTCTAGCCAGCGACCCATACATTTGTCTTTAAGCGGACCCCTGTGCTGGTGCAGAGAGGAAAGTGAGAAGGAAAGGAAAGCCAGCACAACAGCAGGCAAACAGTACAGCGGCACTCCCGACTCAGGCAAAAATCTCTAGCCTCCTTCCCCTTTAACATTCAAGAGTAATCAATCTAGCATGATACATGATACTCAAACTCCACCTTACACCCGCCTCCCACCTCACTCTAACGATTCCAACCAATGAGAAGACCGGGTCCTCCTATGCCACTGGACGAAGAACACACCAATCAGCACTGACACGCTCTCCTGCCCCTCCCCTCTCGTATGCCCAACCCCCTTTTACTGACAGCCAACTTCCTGCTCTAAGTTACCTTGAGCTGCAGGATAGGGGTCAGGGAAAAGAAAAGAGGAAGAGAGAGTATAGAGGAGAAACAAAAAGAGAAAGAGCTAACAGAGTTATTGAAAGCTCTTCAGAGAGTGAATGAGGGTGTGCTCATGGTGGCTTTCCTTGGCATTGTTTGTCCTCAAGTGGTCCACTGCCTCTTCTGCTGGTGGACGAATGAGAAAGGTTCCATAGGCTGCTCTCTAACAACTGTTCTCTGCTTATTTACAATGTCAAACTAAATGCCTCCCTCTGCCCCGCCTCCTCTCTGCTGCTACAGGCCGACAGCACAGTGATGCAGGTAGCCAGACTGGACCTCACTGGCTAAGAGAAGTGCCAGAATAGATCCTGCATGTTGCATACACACGATCTTAAGTCAAAAAGCATACTAGGCAGACTTGCTGTCTCATGTGTGTGCACAGCCATACATGCACATCCAGACTCACCGACACATTTTGTCCTTGCTTTCTCATTAATCCTTGCTCACAGTTACATGTACACACTGCAAACATCTAGCCTCTAACTTGTTATAATGAGATTCATTGTACTCTGAATTACTTTAAGACTTTATTCAACATGACTAACAGCAACATTTAAAAATTACTGCAACCACAATAATAATCCAGTAAAACCTGTTATGGTGTCAATCAAATTTACAGAAAAACAGATCAGGGCGGCTGTGGCTCAGGAGGTAGCACGGGTCATCTCCCAACCAGAGGATTAGCAGTTTGACTCCCGGCTTGTCCAGTCAACATGTCAAAGTGTCCTTGAGCAATACACTGAACCCTCAGTTGCTCCCGGTGATGACGCTGGTGAGTGAATGGGTAAATGACCAAGTAGTGTGAAAGTGCCTTAAGTGCTTTAAAGCATAGAAAAGTGCTATATAAACATAAGACTATTTACCATCATTACAGACCATTTGCATAAAATGACGAATTCACTGACTGGTGGGCAGGCAGGGAATAGAGGGGAAAAAAGTGCATTTGATTTTTATTCTGTTTGTGGATAAACAAGACTTTGGAGATATGGCTGAAAGTCTGTAAACAAAGACATTGTTGTCTTGACCTACAAAAACTTTGCTCACAGCAACTTCCAAAATTACACCGTCATCAAAAACCACATCACAAATGTCATATAATGGCCTTCTTTTTAACCCGCCACTGGTTTAACGGGCATTAACATCTACACAATAACCTTTACTTTGGAACAGCAGGTCAGCAGGACATTACTGCTCACGTGCAACACTCATGCTGTGTAATGCATCAACAACTACATCTGTAATTTCACATCAGATACACATAAAGCTTTGGTGAAAATGTTGGTGTGATGATAACGAAAGTTTGGTTAGAGTACATTTTAACTTTTGGAAAGCATGGTGTTGTGACCTGAAGCTTTGTGCTGCATATTACTGCAAATCTTGACTATGGTGAAGAACACAACAAGCGTAAGAGAGAGAAAGTGAGCAAACCTGCCCCTTCAATGAAAGACCTAGAGGGGGAGGGGAACTGGAAGGATGGAGAAGGACAGACAGGAGAGTTGTTACAGGAGGGAGGGGAAGAACAAATGGAGAGAGGGCAAGAGAACATGATAAAGATACTCAAGAGAAACAAAGCTAAATGCCCTGTTTTCTATTTTAGTAAGGACCTTGGGGACTAGAGCAGGTACTACAGCCACCCATTTAATGATTAGAAGAGCTGCACAAAGATTAATTTCTCTGGCATGACTACTACGCCTCAACGCTTTCCTGTGTACGGACATTCTGCCTACCCAAAATGCCTCAATAATGACACCTGGCAAGGTCACTCTACAGATGAGGCCTTCCCATGACCTGTGCAGCCTATAGCAGGAACACATTTCATCTCAGTTGATGATGTTTAGAGGTAAACATACTGATAGCCAGGCCAAGCCATGCAATCATCCATGAACATGCAAAAATATATGCACACCTGCATAAACAAATGTTTAGCTGACTGTCTTGTCCTCTAAGGTATGGCCAACCCACATCCAGTCATTCAAATATCATGCAATTGCTGGATTAAATATGCACAAAGAATAAGGAATAGCACAAAGCATTAACATACCTCTGCTGGATTATGAAGTAAATTAAAAAGTAGGAAAGGCTCCAAGACCATGAACTGTACAGTGCCCCCCCCACCCCATCCCAGTGCTTATGATAAAAAAAAGACATTCCAAAACACCTTTGAAACTCTTATGACTGGGATACATAGAAATATGGAATTGCTTTCTAGAAATCATGAAAATTAAAAAAAAAAAAAAAGCGAATTATACATAAGCACAGGCACTTTCTTCCGGGTGTTCCCCATCGTTTGTCCGATCATTGATTAAATATACAACTGAAAATTAATGTTGAGTGACTTTGCTGTTTTGATATTGCGAGCGAATTTAAGCCCGTCCCTTAATTATTTTAACGTTGTATGGTATGCACATTAACTTTGGCAATTGCTTACATTTGTCTGAGTATGTTAATATGAAAACGGACGTATAGCATCCAAAGCAATAATGAGAATAGGGCAACTCTGCTCATTATATATTAGCTTCGAAGGTCGCTACAAAGTGGATAACAGAAGACATTCAGCTTAATACCTCAACCCAGTACTGCAGACGGAAGTCGAATATAATTATCAGTGAGGCTAATGTCGCTAAAATAAAGTACGATAATAAAATGTAATGTAATGTGCTTAACTGTAAAATAATGAGTGCTTCGTGACAACGACCTTAAACAAACATTTAGCACTGTAGCAAAGCGGGACTCCGTGCTAACGTTGGTGAAGTTTACGTTAATGTTAGCTTGCTGGAAGTGCACGCCAGTGACAATCCGTAGTGGTGTAATTTTAATCACCATTGGAAAACGAGTCTTGCATCAAATGAAAGTTTGCCAAGCTTTCCAAAGCTAGGAAGAAGCAGTCTAACCAATAAAGACAACGTTTGGATCTGTCCTTCAGACCAATCAAACCTCGGACTACATTCCACCAATCAAGGTTTCTACGGCTAAGTTCGTTCTGTAACTGACACCATTCGGGGTCGAGTAAAAATGGCCAGTCCGTCCGACAATTACTTAGACAAGAGCCAACATGGTGGACTCAAGACATCAGCTTCCCGACCGTGCGCGATCCCTTCAGAGGGCCACCAATAAGCGGCTCAGAGAGCGGGGAGGGAAATGGCGCCTATGTTTATCTTCCAAAACAATCATCTATTGGTCAAGAACAGCAAATGAAAAGAAGCAAAGTAATTACCCATACTTTCACCCAACACCGGCTCCTTTCTTGTGAACGTTCTACACACAAATTAATTTTAATTTCTTACTCACTTCTTTTACAGGTTCGAAGTGAAGTCCAGCTCAGCGTATTATTTATTTTATTTAGCTAGCAAGGGAAACAAGATGGCTGCTATTCGAACCGGAAAGATTTGACGCATGAACGCGATGACGTAAGGTTACGTTCTCTTAACGATATGGACCAATGGCGTCAGTGTCGTGCTGTTTTCTTTTTCGCTTTTTCTAACAGCGCGCGCACACACACACGCACGCACGAATAAAATTAAAAAATAATGACATGAAAAACTCAGTACCAAGATGTTTTAATGCTTTAACTTTTACATTGGAACACATTTTTTCCACAACCTCTGCAGTAAACAGCCTACACAACATTTGTTAACGCAATTAAATAATTTCAACCCATTACTTAAACTGAAAAAAAAAAAATCTCTAGCACTATTATCCTTGCCACTGGTGAACTGTAATATGAAGAATTTAAAGACACTGTAGATGTAGTAGACAAGTTTCATTCTTTACATAAACACTTAGACAAACATTATTCCAAAAATCCCCCCCCCCCCCACTAATATCTAAAGCAAATAACCAAAATAGGAAATTTAACACTACATTCAATTTTTTAAACATAGTACATATATTTATTTTACAGAACAGCTAGAACTCATTTCTTTGTCACAAGTTCCAGGAGGGTGGAGGTGATTTTGTTCAGGTTATTGCAGTAGCGGGTGTCCCTGTGAATCCTTGAATCTCGTTCCATATGTAGGGGAGGTGGAGAAGAGTGGGAGTCATAATACTCCTCAGTAGCAGGGTGGTATTCATGAGGGTATGTGGGTTCTTGAAACCTTTCAGGATAGGTAGCTTGTGGTGTCCAAGACATCTCAGGTCTCCCAAAAAACTCTAAAAGAAAAACATCAGGTAAAGAATTTAAAACTGCATTAACCAAGATTTAGTATAAATTTGGATGAATCAAGTAAAAATTGTCTAGACGTATTGTCTCCCTGCTGTACTATACCCCCACCCCCACCTCACCCTACCCTATTATCTTCCGGCCTTGTGCTTATATATCGTCTGTGGCCAGTATTGTTTAAATCTGCACCACAATTCTTCCAATTTCTCTAGTTTCACATACAACTCATGGTTGTGTGTGTCAAGTATGTAACACTGAACATGATGCAATAGTGACTGGAATATTAGTACTCTATCAATCTCACTGGGAAAATAATTCCTCTGTAAAATATGCTTGTGTTACTGTAGATACATCTGCCGTAAACATTAGACGTACGTATGCATATTGCTATAATGTAAACCTCTTTATCTGACATTCTGTCACTGCAATGCCACCAAAAACCACAGGCTTTATGGGTTCTATATTTCATATACATTAGATCTGGAGCCTGTTATTACTGCGGCACTACCTGACTGTTGTCTCCAACTGTTGTGACCACATATGACCTAATTTCAGAGACAGTTTCAGGAGGGACAAGGAGGAGCAGAGGGAGCAGAGGAGGGGATACTGCTTGAGTTTGTTTTGACTCTCACTTCGCCTCTAACAGTCAAAAATTAGAAGGAGAAATTAATTAAATGAAAAATGAAAGAAAGTAGAAAAATGCTAAATCATTTTTGACAGAGGGAACCAGATTTTGTAGTTTACTATACACCATAACATTAAAGGAATAGTTCAAAGTTTTTCAAGCTGATGTTAAAACAATACTGATATATCCCTGCCACTATAACATATCCCTCTGCTGCAGCTCAGCAAGGAACTACTGTCCAGGGAAATAAAACAGTGAAAGTGAAGGGAAGTGAACTGTTGGCCCCCAGATACTACAAAGAATACATCAGATGCTATGATATATGTTTCACAAAACACTTTTATTATAGATTATGTAATCAAACTTGGCCCACAACTAGATCTCAGAAATTAATGAAGTATTTGTAAAACGACCCATTAATGCCTGGTGCAGTATAGAGAAAATCATTTAGGTGAAGTATATTACACAAGTTACCTTCATCCTGACATCTGGGTTCCATGTGCCCAGGGTGGTGGTATCCTTGGAGCATACCCTCATGTTCATGCTGTGCCCAGCCTCTTCCTCTGTGATCTTCTGGTTGTCTAGGGTTTAAATCTTCTCTTGGGTACCTCTCATACTGATGTTGTGGAGACAACTGTGGGACTGGCTTCAAGCTGTTGTAGTCGCTGTTAAGGACTGCTCGATCTTGGCAATTTTGCTACAACAAAAACAGATGCTTCTGTAATTCATTTCTGCTGCTTTGCGGCAGAGAATCAAACTACGTGTTCTGTTAGAAAGGCTGGCCCTCTGCAGGGATACACATACCCCAGTCTTCTCCGACTTTCTGGACTTTAATTCTGAAAGAAGGCTGCAAATTCTGTTCTTCAGGAAGTCAGCCTCTTCTGCATTCTCAATTTCAACGTTTTTCTGGATGATGAAAAAGTGACAGTGAACAAGGCATAGTTAAGACCCCCCCTTTTATGAATTGCTGAATAACACACAACACTGCTATGTGTTGCAAATACAAATTCATTATCTTACCAGCATATCAAAGACACCTTCTGACACAGAGCCCCTTCTCTGGTAGTTCTCAGAGTGATGTGAGCTCTTAAAAAAAAAAAAAAAAAAAAAACGGTACGACAGAGACAATAAATACAGTGAGTGAGTGCATGTTCTGGATTAGTTAGAAATATAAAATATTAGCAGGATACTAGTTAATCACAGCAAATAGACCAATTTAACCTGTGATTCTGTGTACAGGTCAGGATGTTGTGTTCCGTGCATTTCAGGTCTCAATGGCACACCGACTGGTCTAGGATGATCAGCAAACTTCGCATTGGGTGGTCCATATTCATCACTGAACCTTAAAGCAGAAATCAAACACGTCCAGAAAAATACTGGGTGAAGACAGAAATGCAAAGAATTGATCAAACAATATTAAATATTCACATTTCTAAATCTCAGCCAGTTATGTTCACAAAGACATCTTTACAGATTAACAACCAGTAAAATTTTCACTCACATCTCCTTTGTCATTTTCACCTCCTCTGCAGAGGCATCAGAGAAGCGAGTCTTTCTTTTTCTTTTTCCGTGTTCTTCAATGTTAGCAGCCCCTTTCAGGAAGCGCCTGAATGGTTCTGGGATGTCCGACATGGCCCTGCTAAGTTCCACTCGTCTCTGGGAGGCAGGCTGATATGGTTCTTTGACTATGTACCGATCATCTCTGACCGTAGAAAACAAATGGTTGTGCAACCGGTCACTCTCCACAGGTGTGGGAAAGCTCTTCCTGTTGACCTCTGGCTCTCTTGAGCCCTGCCTACCCACTTTACTCATAGTGCCAGATTCCCTCGCCAGAGGCCACTGATGTTCATCTTCTGGGTACATCAGCTGTGAAGGCTGATACTCAGCATAATGATCTCGCCCACGTCTCACTTCCTCAGAGTAGAACTTCTTCGGTGACTCATTTTCAAGTACAGCCTTTCTTTGTAGACTTTCACATTCTTCTTCATAATCCCTGCGGTAAGTATGGTCCATATACTCCTGCCTGTACATAACGCTTACTCTGTAATCTGCCCTCTGCAAGTCCCCTTCCATGTTACCTTGTCTGAGAGTGTCATCCCGCTGGTATATCTGTCTGTCCCTGTTCACATAAGGTTGGGATGGTGGCGTATTTGGGCAACCTGGGGGATGCTTCACTCGGTGAGGGTACTCGTCCTGATAGTCCTGGAATTCCGGCAAGAGTGATGGCACAACTCCTTGGGTCACAGTCTGTGGAATATTTCGGTCTCTATGTTGTTTCCGCCCTGGGGAAACTATGGAACAAGAGTAAACATACAGTTTATGAAAAGCATACGAGTATAACTTAATTTACATATTACCTATAAATATCTCCTTTACAGATGCAGTGGCCCTCAAGCACATGCTCTGTGCAGTGACTGGTTAACTATTCAAATGTAGGTGAAATTATGCCCTTGAGTATTCATATGATTTATAGTAGAATTCATAACTTATGAAAAGTATAACATGTAATATTATCCATATGAGCTGTATTTTAACTGGTCAACTTTGATCTACCACGTTAAATTTCTTAAAAACTTGTAAATACATGTGACAACTTTTGGAGAACTCAAAAGCCAAAGTCTGACAATGGCAGTTGTGGCACTGAAAGAGGTATTTCTGTTTTCATGTATAGGTTTGTTTAAGGTTCAAATTCATGGTGATCATTAGAAAGGCAAGACTGTTAGATATGCTAAATAGCTCACTGCAAATACAGAGCGATATGTGACAAGAGATTCAAGTACATGTTTGACGTCAAATACAAATTGTGTCAACAGTATATGCTTTGTCCACCAGAGAGCACTGACATTTTTTTCCCCCACTGTAAAGCATCAACTTCGGTACATGCATACTGCATACATGTTAACAAAAATGTCATATTGTCAATATCAGGCTATTGTCATTGATAAAACTTTAAAAAATCCTGTAACTTGCATGTTGACTAGAACATTATGTCCAAACATGCTGAGGAATGGTTACCCAATACCATCCTTTAAAATGTTTACTGAAACTCAGACTGGATGGCCCTGACATTTCCATGCCTACATAAACTAGTGAGAACATTTAGCTTACTTAACTTGACTTGACTTTCTTCTTCACCATTAAATCAAAACATAATTTTGTATGTAACCTCACCAAGATCTTATCTAGTATCTATTACTACATATAATTCACAATGAAAACACACCTCTTGAGATGTTTAACTTGCCTTCAACCCCCCTTTTTGATAATGGCTGAAACAAAGAGTAAACACAATAAATGTATATTAGTCTCAAAATAGTTTTATATGATTTAAGAAGTCCATATTATTTAACAATATTAAATATGTCAGGTTACTGAAATCTGTATGTCCTACTTTTGGGTATCCTCGTCCATCCTGTCTTTCAATTATTTCTGCCCTGGCTCGTATGATCTTTCCTCCTTGGGTTAATATGGCTTGTTTATCCCAGGTAACCAAGTCTGGCCGTTTCAATTGCTACAACAATACAAAGGCATGACATTCTCAATTTGTTTCATTTTCTTAATTCCAAAACAAAGCGCACACACGCACACTCAAAGTTCCATGAAAGTTTTCTGAAAATAATCACATATGCCTTACCACATATTTCTGCCGGTGTTTACGTCCAATCACATGATGGACCATTTCTGGTAGGACTGCAGTGTGACGACATAGCCTACATAAGTATCTGAGGCCTGCTTGTGTGTCATTACATGGCAGTTCATCCAAATAGTTCAATCCTAAGAAGAAAAAAAAGCAGAAAAGATTAAGGATCGAATAAACATAAAAAAATAGAAAACTGTTCAAAAAGTTGTATCATGTTACTCACCAATGACTGGCTCATCAATCTTCAGGTAATCCAAATATTGCAAAATGTCCTTAAATTCCGGTACAGTGTGTTGTCTGACTGCATGACCTGTGAAATCCAAACACTGGTAGTTGGCAAAAAACATTAAAACAAAAATAGACTCACAAAGTATTATTTGTACAATGTGATTTAATCTTAAAGCCAAAATAAAGTTTAATTTGCTACACATCGTTTCCAAAATTATTTGAGAAATAAATATGTTTGTTTCAAGTATGAGCACGCCATAGCTGTTTGCTGGTTTAAGCAAACATCAGTCTACTTTGTGTACACTTCTTGTCAGGTAATGCTAGAACATGCTTCTCCCAGCTGCACAATAACAAAGGGTGTCATTTCGAATCACTGTTGTGCCTGTTCCTTTTATAGTGAAAGAAAGTTTTATCCAGCAATCATCTCATCTGATAGGCAGGGATGCACAACATGTTCACATTTGGTGCATGTACCCGACAATTCTCTACATAGAACTACAAAGATGTTTACTTACATCTTTGTTTCTTCTAGGTCCATAGCCAGTAACCAGCTAAGTCAGGATGATTACAGCCAAGTGTTGGTGCACTAACTGATGTCCCAGTACCAAGATGATTGAATGTTTACCCTGGATACAACCATGAAATGCAGCTACAGCGGGTTCTGGTTCAGCCATGTAGGCATGGGCGGGCCTGTGCCTTTTGTACAAGTGCAAGTGATATGAATCATGGTCGAACAACTTGAAAATGAGTCTAAGTGTTTTACCACTGGTACATGGGAGAGAGCCTGTCATCCCCAGATGAGCTCATTTTGAACCACACAACCAGTGACTGACAGGACCATAAAAGATGTTTCCCATGGGACTGGAAAAAGTCAACGTTATGCAAAATTTCTACACAGCAACATCACAGAAGCCCCACACATGTGGGATTATAGCATGATTTACCTACCAAAAACAATGATCACAGTTGCAACGACACGGTGCCTATTCTCCACCGTAATATAAAACAAAAGTCCACTGAAGCCAACATATTGTCTCAACTATTTATTATTTTCATTCCAAAAGAAAGATAACACAAACTGGTCTATGTCATTACTGCATCCCTTAAGACCAAGCCTTGATATAATGGACAGTGAAGCTACCAAGCAGTACATAATTTTACTTAGTGACATAACCGAGTGTTTGGCTGTCCTATGCTTATCTTTGACTCGCATGCAGAAATATGAACTGTACAGTATAATTATGTACAATCCGAAGTTCTGGATTTATACAACTGTTAAGCCATTTAAGCTGCCTGGGGTAAACTGTGCCTGTAAATTGCCTGTGCTGAATAACTGTCCAACATATGCTATATGGCAAGTATGTGGACAACTGATCATTACACTAACGCAAGTTTTGAACAGCTCATTCCCATACAAGAACACTGGAATGAATCTACTGCTATACCAACCTCAACTCTCCCGGGAAGGTTCTATGCAAGATTTTGGAAGCTGACTGCAGGAGTGTCCTCCAACTCAACAAGTGAATTGGTTAAGTTGGGTGCTGATGTTGAGTGATTAAGCCTGGCTCATAGACGGTATTCCCATTCATCCATGACTTGAACTGAGGGGCTTGAGTCAACCCGTGAAAAACAGCCCCAAACAAAAAGAACATCAAAGTATGTTGTAGTATTTACTGGATGTAGTGCCTGTGCTACACTATGTAGTTGTTCATTACCATTTAACATTTCTTCCAACAGGTGACTAATGGCAGCAGTAACCACGACTGGGGACATCTGTGTTGGTGAACTAGGACCTGAGATACTGTGTGCTGTTATAGGCAGCCCTTAATTTGTTGCTGTCCTTGCTCCTGCATGTCCATGAAGATATGCTTAAAATCAGAGGCCGTTCTAGAATTTCCACTTATGTTGTTTTTCTGCTTTCAAAAAAATGTAACATGCATAACACATTTTAGTGATTTTGCAGATCAGCCAAAGCATAGTATACATTTGTATTATCCACCAGCGGCCATAAAGTGAAGCAGCCAGAGCCATCTCTTTAAACAGTTCCATTTGTTTTGTCCTTTTCACTCCTTTGTCCAGATCCTTGTAACCTAGGTTCTCCTGTTGACCAGCATAGAGTGGCACTACCTACCTGGTGATTTCCTAGTTGGTGGAGAGGAAAGGTTAATGAATGTAGTGCCAGCAGATGGCAACCTCCCATGGCTGAAGTATTCCTGACCAGTTGGGAGAGGAAGTTGTACTTGGCCTTCCCAGCCAACAGAGGGTAATGTTTTCCATGAAAGATTCACCCAATCAAAAAAATGTGCCATGACCATTTTATTGTCCTTTGAAAGGATATGGGTGAACTATCAAATAGCAGACTTTTAGCCTATTGTCAGGGGTCAGCCCGCTAACTCTCTGACCATCTGAGCCTGCTCCCAAAGTGAGTTGATCTAAATCATATTGTCTTGAAACCGTGATACAGTTAATCCATACCGTATCATAATCACTGATGGTTCTGAACTGAAAATGCTGTCCATTAATAACAGTCAACAAATTAGAGTGACCTCTGTTACTTTCATGTCTAGATTGAATTACGTGACATAATAGACAGCAAATATACTCTAGGCCAGAATAGAAGAAAATAACAAAGCTGAAGATGGGGTCTACTTACCCATAGTAACAAGGACATCCTCTTTCTGCCAGGAATGAAAGGAGAGCAATAAATCAATAAAATCAAACAGTGGTGGATAAGCAGGATACCATTTAGAGTTCGCCACTGCTACAAACACAGAAATGGTTACATCATGGAGATAAACATTTTTAGCATGTAAATGTTACCAATACCACAGCTCATGTGAGGTGCAGTACAGGTAAATATCCTCATTGGTCTTTGTCCATCTTCAAAAATAAAGTAGGAGGAGAAAAAAAATGCATGTCCACCTGTCAGAAGAAGTTTGCACAGAGTGCAAAAAGATGTAAAAACTATACCTCTGGTGTTCTTCAGTTTGATTCCTCCAGTCAAAAAACTTTTTGAAAAAAATCTGAGGCACTCAAGATGATCGAAAATATAAAAAGCCTATATTACCTCACGGCTGTTCAAATATGGTTAAAATACAGGCCATGTCTACCTGTACTGTATACCCATCCATCCATCCATCCGTCCGTCCGTCCAGTATCTACACCGCTTATTCCTGAATAGGGTCGCGGGGGAACTGGAGCCAATCCCAGCTGACACTGGGCGAGAGGTGGGGTCCACCCTGGACACTTTTCAAAAAAAGTAACTGAACAAATTAAGCCACCTTAGTAGAAGAAAATTAAAGTAACTGTTAAAGAGCAATTTTAATATAAAAATTAATATCTGCATGTAGAGAACTCATATCCAGTTTTCTTCAAGACAACCAAGTGACATGGACTGATGTTCAAGAAGCTTTCTATCTCCAAAACGACCCTGCTGGATTCAACTATCTGTGTATGGTCAAGAATTTCATCTTCAAAACACAGAAAAATCTGTTTCCATAGAAGAAGATGCTTCCAAATGAAATGAGTTTTACTCACGCAAGACAAAGTCCTTGTAATTTTGACATGAAGATTATCTCTACAATTCAAGTTTACTATCTGATGTGCACACAGCTACAGAGCATCTATAATGCTCAGTTTGTCAAACTATTGACAGCGTTTACTTATTGTCTTCCAGCAGTAGAGTGTGAAAACAGAGCATGAAGCCACGAACACGAATCTTCAGTCTCTTGTGAGTGGTTTTCTCACAAAACATAACAGCCATCATAGTCAAGAACACTGCAATATGTAAATGCGATTGACCCTGAACTGTTGCAGTCTTTGGCCAGACTCCCAGAAATCTCACAAGAACCTCTGCTGGCAAATTTCCAGAAGGTGATGGAAAAGTTCTATTCATATAAAGCAGAAATTTAAAAATGCCAGAAAGTGTATACATTAAAGTGGATATGGGAGAGTGGTTCAAGGATATCCACCATATGAAACAAACCACTAAAAGGACCTGCCAGCAAAGAGGCTCTCTTGCCAAATGCATAACGACTATGGTCACTTGATCAGATGACTGGAATCCATCGAAGTTTTATTCCCGTAATCTTGTAAAAAGTATTCAGAATTTATCACTGTCAAGTGCAAAAACCAACAACAGTGGATGCATATCAGAAAGAATGATAGACTTAAGCTTTGATGTTGTTGCCGTGAGTGTCAATACATGACTGAAGATTAGACTTGACCCAGATAATGCAAGTTCAGCTATAGATCATAGCCTCCAGAAAACAAAGCAAGCTTTAGAAATGAAAGGACTACTTTTGATGCACACCAACTTTTTCAAAAACACAAAACTTGCTGTTTCAAGCATCTAGTCCATCACAACTATGCATATATGAGGATTAAGACATGACGAGGAGAAGGTAGATCATCTGATCTAAATGTGTTGAATATTGCCTTCTCGTGCACCATAAACTTACTGCATGGTGCACTCTTCAAAGGCACAGTGCTCCTCCAGAATAACCAGGAAACAGTCTTCATGATGGTCAAAGACAAAGTTCAGTAAGCAGCATTCATTTTGTCTGCTTGTCCCCCCTATGGACAGACACAGACAGGACACTGGACCTCTGCAGACACACACCCATGCTCACACCTCTTCCTAAAGACTGAGATTTGCACTGAGCTGCACCTCATGTTACTACACTCTTGCTGCTAACATGCTGCTGACCTGATTAGGTCCCATACATCCCTTTTTATTTGTTCATATTTTTATATTGACATACAATTGTGTGTTATGTAAATAATGTGTCTTTTAAGCTGAGAGCTGCCAGAAAAAATTTCGTTGTGCTATGCATAATGACAATAAAGATTCTTGACTCTTGTTGTTGCTAAAGTGACTTACCACTTAACAGCTATTCAATTACGGTAGCAACGATGCAAAACTTAAGAAAATATTGACAAAATGTTAATGTGCACAGAACCTAAGCTTCAAGTCTGGCTGCTGTCGTCACTGAACTAGTACTTACTGTACCACCAATTTATTTTTCTTTGACCTAACAAAATTGCATTTGTCCTGTAGGACAGATGTACGGTCACAGGATATAAGCACAGGCAATCCATCAGATGTTGCTAAAGTGTCTGAACGATTAATCATTGTTGCTTGGCTTGAATTTCACCTTGAACCTGTAAAAAATTGTCATCAAGTCAAATTAAAAACATCAGTCACTAACTATCAGTGTATTTGTAGGTATTTAGGTTGGTTAGCATTCAACACCTTTGTGGAATTATTGTGTTGTGTACCTTTATATGCCCTGGTGTAGTCAGGTGTATCTTGTACAAGGTTTCGCCCCTTATAGATTTATCACAGACCTGGAGTAAAACAGAAAATTTTAACCAAAGAGTATCATAGCATACACCTAGTACTAACGTTAGTAATCAACACCATAAACGCAGCAGCAAGAAAACCAATTAAGACAAAGCAACAAAAATTTGTAACTTTCCAACCTTGAGAAAGGGTTTTATTTTAACTCTGCAGTACTGCATGTTAGCTAGACTAACGTTAGCTAACTTACCTTATCAACGTGCAACTGAATGTACTCAAAAAACTCGTGAAAACCACGCTGCATTTTCTTATTAAACCTAAAAATTACTGACGTCGTTACGTGTAATGTCATCTAATGTTGGCTAGCTTACCTTGCATTCAATAAATTCCGCCTCATCGTCGTATGGCGTTTCGATATTCTCCATTGTTGATGTTTTACGCCTCGCTAACAACGCTGCCTTCTCTTTGTAGCTTAGCTAATAAACCGTCGGCTAACTAGCAAACGTAATCAAGCTATAGCTGGGTATTACGTTAATACCCAAGTTTACACTGACAACACCTCTGTAAACGTGGCTGTTAACTAGCAATTCATTAAGTAATATCCAGTTAATGGATATGTGTGATTTATATTTTGACCACTAGCCTTCTCCTAGTCACTCTCATACAAGCGACGCAACTGGAAAAGCCTGACTTCCTGTGATTGTGCAATTAGCCCTAGAAAGCCCACGCGAGCAAGATCCTCTTAGCGCCGTGCTACCATCGTAAAAAAATAATAATAATAATAATGACGTATACAAAACTAGCGTGTAGATTTACGACCTCCGTCTGCCAGAATGACAACTGAAATCATACTGCAATAGTTTTGTTATTCCGTTTATTTGATTCTAAGAATTTGTTTCATATTTACAAAATTTAAGCTTGGCTATTGAAACTAGGACACTTCTCAAGTTGTGTGAGGCATCCGCACAGCTTTCATTATAGGCTGGAGTTTAAAACCATGAAGCGGTTTAATACAGTAAACAAGACAAAAGATTCCTGCACACATTATTTCAGTACCATGTAGGTATGGACAACTACAAACACGTACAGAAATACCTCATAATTTGTGTGACTAACCATTTCACTAGCCATATTGACATAGAGACAAGTCATAATACATGTATTAACCCCATCATATTTACATGCAATAGTGAATATGTACACTGACCAATGGTTTACATACCTCTCACAAGAGAGGTAAATGATAATTACATACGTTGGCCTTTACTACTGAGCTTCAGAATGTGCTTTCTGAATTATTTCACAAGTATTCCATTTTCTTCAGAGACCATTACCACACTGCATAAATACAACCTCAGTCTGGACAACTGCTGCAATGATCTCTAACCAAGAGCTAGACCGATGCATTTATAAGAAAAAAAGAGTAAAAGAAAGTTAAGACAACAATTCAAAATACAGAAATTATAATGAATGATCACACTAAAGGAATATTATACTCTGATGCATTATCTTAAATCACTATACATCCAAAAATATCACACCAGCATCATCCACTTTAAAGCTGTAAATGATAGATGGGCAGGTGCCAAAGCATAAGAGGCCTGTGCCTGAAAATTATAAATGTCAATGTGCAGTGTAATGATAACATACAACACAATATGAGCTCACAGACAGGAAAAGAACACATTTCTGTTAATAAAAGCCATGTGGCTAAAAAAATCCCTTGACGACAGAATGAGAACAGGTCACCTTAATGAGACATACAGGTGTTTTTCGAGGTCAAGAACAGAAGACCATGGCAATGTTACTGATCAAATATCTAAGAAACTGGCTGAGATGTTTCATTAGCAGGAGGTCCAGGAACTGTATGTGGTGAGGAGGTGAAACTTCAGTTTGCAGAATTGTAGAGTCCTCCTGGTAGATTGTTCAGACGCGAACGCAGCTCCTTCCGGACCTGAGTCACCCTCGCCAGTTTGTGTTTGTATTCCTAAAAAGGTCCACAGCAAAAAAGATCAATCAGAGATACAAAAATCTAAATGACTGGCATTGTCTTCTTTTTTTTCCACGGCAATACATTAGAATCACAATTTATGGGAAGGAAAGCCTTTTAAGTAAAGCGAGTGACATCATGTAATTATAAATAAATCTACATCAAAGACCACATAAAAATGAGAGCAAGGTACCTACCATGGTACTTTTGTATTGCATTTTACATTACAGAGTGTAATGTTAAAAGTCTAAATAGGTTAAAAGTACAAGTTTAGATTTGTGGCAAAAGATTTCAACCAAACATTTTGTCCACTACCAGTCTCCTTAGAAAACAACATCATGGAAACGTTAAAGGGTTGTGAGAGCTTCTAGCAAGTTGAACTGTTGTCTTCAAAACCATTGAATGTATGAGCTTTTAAAGAATGTATATCACTATATTTGCCTCAGATTCATGACTAACTTGCTACAGGGTTTACCATTTACCTTTCAATTGCTTTTAAGAATATACAAAACTTAGCAAGTGGCGCATTGAAAGGTTTTTAACATCTTTATCAACAACAAAACAGAAAGGAAGGTATTATATATAAAGGCCCCATGTATGAAAGAGCTAAAACAGTCAGCAAAGGAGGACTTACCAAAGGATTTCACCTAATTCATATATATGCACTAACTTATACTCTTACACCAACATAAAGTCTCACTCAAATGTTTTCTCTCTGCTCGAGGTCAGTGCATTTGTTACAAGATGTGTTCACTGTATAAGATTACTGAACAGCCGAGGTAAGTATGTGTGTGCGTGCAAACAGAACATATTTTTCTCAGGCAAAAGGAGACTTCAGAGTGCACAAACTTCCAAATGAGTAACATTTGTCATTTAATATCACAGTGTCATAACTCTTTAACACCAGTAATAATCATATATATATATATCAAGATTCGTGAAATCTGTCTCTTTTCTTAGTTTTGGTTTGACCTGTCATAGGTCTGTAGCTAGAATTTACTTTATAAATACCACTTTAAAAAAACTGGCCAATACTTATTATCCACCTTTGAAATGTGTACAATACATACACTACACTAGGCTGCTGCAAGTGTTAGAGCAAAATAAAAGAACTCACAAAATGATTTTAACTTTTTATTTTCAGTTTTTATTACAAAAGAATTGACTGAGTTAAAGTACAAATATGAAATACTTTATCCTCTTGGTATCCTGTGAATAAAGGCTGGACAGTTATTGTCACCACAAAGCAGTATGGCTATGAGGAAACAAAATCTGTAGTGATGTTTTGCAAGATCAATATGTTGGTTGATACTTACCTTGTGGGAAGTACACGCTGAGTGAACTAAGTTAAAAGAACAAGCATTTCCCAGTGACAAAGGAACACCTCACTTGGATGTCAACTGCGTAATTAGGAGTCTCTCCTTTGTTTGTAATGCCAGCGAGTCTAACACTAATTAACTAACTAACTAACTAACACTAATAACCTAACACTAACTAACTAACTAACTAACTAACTAACACTAATAATCTGTAAGTCAGGCTGAATAACAAATACAGGCCCTCTGCATAAGTATGCAGCAGGCTGAAATGCATGAAGAGAAATGTTACTTCAAAATGTAGACAACCAGGAAGTGTGAGCACACAGCTACATAGGGTACATCCCAAGTCTCTCATAGGATCGCTCCTCGCTCAACCTGGAAGCTGTTCCAGTCGAGCAAGGACATCCCCCATGTACTCTAAGGAACAAGGAGGCTGCTGGAGGAACCATGAGCGAGGATACAAGACAGCATCCTTTATGGAAGTCTTACAGACAGACATGCCCCTTTATTGGAAATCAGTTGGTGATTGAATGCTACAGATAAACAATCAGAGAAAAAGACATCTTCTGTCTCTAAAAACATGTTTCCTCGATTCCTCTTTCCTTACATTTTTGTCTTTTATCGTATCCTCTCATCTTATTTAGGAGAGGATTAAGACACGAAAGAAGACAAGTGAGGGAAATGCATATAAGAGACCTGGTTTGTAACCATAGATATAGAAACACCATGAATGAATAATCACCAAAAGACACAACAGAAGCAACTTGAAAGAAAGAATGATTTACGCACTTCAAGTTTCTGCTCATTCTGGGCCAGACCGTCCTTCTGGCTTTGCAGGAAGACTGTTAGTGTGCGTGTTAGCTGCCTCCTATCGTCAATCTCTGCCGCCAAGCGGCCACTGTAGTCTGCTAGCAGCATACAGGCCTCCTCCACCAGCCGGGAAAGCCGCTCTCCTGATTCTTTGTCTAAATCACACAAAGAACAGGGGACCATTTTGTTTGTCTTGTCCACAGGATTCCTTTCTCTCCTATAGTAATAGCACTGCAGAAAACACTACTCTTATAGTTAAATTAATATAAGATTAAGTACACATTTGTTTGTCCTACAGAGTTAGTTTGAGTGAGGATGGGGAATGAATGAGGACTTGTATAGATGTGGGAATAAATGTTCAGTAAATTAATGTTCCACCATATTCTGTTGTTAGTCTCTGGAAAACAGATTAGTTGAATGGTATGCAGGCCGTGCAGATATTTGTCTCTCTACTCAGCACCTCACCCTGTTTCCCATGAAGTACTTGAGTAACAAATAAATACATGTGTTAATGTGCTGTGAATGTACTTGTATGCATTTACCAACAGCGCACAGTGGGCTGTGTCCTGCCTTCTACCTGTGATCCTATGAAGCAGTGACGTGTCTGGAAGAGAGGAGATACGCTGACGCAGCATTAAGTCGCCAGAAGCTGCATTCTCCAGCTCCTGCAGAGCTCGGATTAACTCTGCTGTCTGAGGCAGCAGGGAGGAGGACAAGCAGGAGAGGGAGACAAGAGAAATAAAAGAAGTAAATCAGTAGTTCTGTATGTGTCAATTATGAACAGCATTGGAAGCAGCAGAGAAATGAAGTATTAAGCTACAAATCTAAGCAGAAGCAGAGCAGCTGTATCTACTGTAAATAGTATCATTAAATGACCTCTTTGTGGTTAAAGGTATTGCCACATTAACATCCTCTGTTTATGGCTACATTGTCTGGCATGGCACCTGTGGGGGCTCAGCTGGGGAGCTCTGGGAAGCAAAGTCCACATCATCTGGTTGGATCTCCTCATATGACCTCTTTTTAGCCTTCTTTTCACCAGCTAGGATTTACAATGAAAGAGCACAACATAAAAACATTACATAGCACACAACTGCTCATATGGTCTACATTTTATGTAAAAAAAAAAAAAAAAAAATACAGTGCAGCTGAACAACTTCACAGTCCCCGCCACAAAGCTAACTAACTATGAAGCATATTTATTGAAACATTTATGATCCAAATTCATCCTGTTCTGCACTTGTAACTGGTGAGGCTTCAACTTGCAGACTGGCACTGCAAGCAGTCACCTTAGCTTACTGTTGTAAAGACTACACAAGCATTGTTGAATGGTGAGGAATAGTTATGAGCCTATAAAGAAACAAGTTGGTGTTGTGTGAACTTACATAGAACTTGTGAGAGCTGATCCAGCAGGTTGTTCTCGTATACTGCTCTCTCCTGCCAGATGGACAAAACCCGACCCAACTGTTTCTTACAGCCCTCCTCGCCCTCTCTGAACAGGAAGCAATACAGAACAGGAACATACATTTTAAACAGCTTAGTGAAACTCAGCTTATGTTATGTGATGTAAACAAAAGTGTTTGAACAGCCCTTTCAGTATCAATATACATATCAAGTTTTGTTTATGTTTGACAAAATCTCAATGCCATGAGTTAGACTAGATGACAGCCACTAAACAGTAAACAAAACTGAAAACATGACTCTATAATTCATTTTTACGTGTCTAACCTGTATACATGTTTGAAAGCATCAACGATGACCGGTGCAAAGTCCTGGGTGAATTCTGGTCCTTTCCTCTTGCTGTTCTGAATGACATCATTGGCCAGGTAAAGGAAGGTCAGCTTGCGTGATACCTGAGCTGCATGCATTCAAATGTACACATAATACATATTGCAGTGAGAGATTTGGTTACGATATATAGGACTGAACCTTAGGCTGTGCAGCACAGTGATACGTTTCACAGCACAAATGTCATGTCTTAACCATTAGAGAAATGATAAGGATTATCAAACTGTAAATGTAATATGTTTTCCCACTAAGGCCAAACCATGACATTCTTCTGTGCAAGACCACAATTCATCTCACAGCATTCAGCCACAACTAAGAACAAAATCAATCCATCAAGTCATGTATAAACAGTTCCTGTGGTTACTTTATAACCTTGTTCATGCAATTAGCCTCGACTGAAAATAACAGATACAACCACAGTGAGGTTGGACCTTGGGTGTCATATTTTCAGTGTAGTTAAATGTGTTTAATTTTTTATTATGGAAAAGATCAAATATGGTATTGACTATGAGTGTAGTCCGTTTTGTTGCATACTGTGTATATACAGTATGTGCACATATTCCCAACAGACTTACAACAACAAAACATCTTAGTTGTTTTTGGACAGGTCACAGTCAACACTGAGATAAGCATAAAGCTCCAGAGACATATGCCAATTCTATCCCCACTGCTATTAACACTGCACAGTCCTTTCGGTCCCCAGACAAGCTCCAAAAATAAAACATCCACTTGAGATATCATAAGGTTGTTGACTAGCACCCAAGGGAAAAGTGGCCTAGTAGTAGCTACTGTACCACTGCAGCAGTTAATGACATCCATACAACACGCTTTTTAAACTAATTCCAAAACTATTCACAGTTGTTGTGTCGTTGCACTTTAACTACATTTACTCAAGAAATGTAAAGCCAGCATTTTCCTCATGATTCAACATAGATAATTTTATTTACAGTAATCAGTTGCAGTTCGTGATCTTTACCTTCCACTTGACCATTTTAATGGCAATGCAAAACAATCCAAAAATTGCTACAAATCCACACACCAACCCACCCATACCATTTAGTCATACAGAAACGTTTAACATATCAAGCTTTTTTTGCAGAGTTTAGCCCTGTCAAATCCACAGTATCAGTCTCAGTACAACTTGCTGGCTTTCTCTTTAAGTACTACACTGACTTTGGCATATCTTGTTACTGTCATAGTTTCAGGGGAACAGCTGAAGCCTCTGGGGCTATTAAAGGCATATTTCAACTTGAATATGCTTGTGCTAGTGCTTAAGAGAAAACAAGAGGCAAAAACAACAAAACATGATTGAGAAACCACTTTTGGCATAGCAATAATTTTCTTACATTCCAGAAAAAATCAAGGCGCTACTGTACAAATAGCAGCAGCTACACTATCTAACTAGTATGAGTAGAGTTGGCCAGCTACTAATATTTGAGGTTAGGTTACTGATAGTCCTGGTATTGTTGCAATACAGGGTCCAGAGCAGCAGTGAATACAGTGTTAGTAATATATGTCTAACATTAACTTTTCTTCCTCTGGTGGTTATTGCCTCTGTGAAATTCACACTTTTAACATTAATGTATTAAAGTAGTATTAACTGACTTCTTTACCACCGGAAAGGCAGTAGAATAAGCTGCAACTAGATTAACACATCCTTTTTAAAGATGTTATGACAAGTGTGTTAACTAACACTGGCTGTTTTTTCATCTCATAGATGAGAGGCTATGTTAGCATTTATGTGGAGTCTGGCCACCTGCTCTGTTTCAGTCCCCACCATGTTGAGTGAACTATCTCCCTATTTAGTAGATACTATGTCAGTCTGCTGCTTGGTGCTGGAAACAGTGCATGTAGTTCAAAGAAAACAAACAAAACAAAAACAATGAGATGAATGAAGCTAAAATGTTGTGCTGACTGAGAGCAACTCCTGAGTTGGGTGGCAATTCTCTATGGTTACATTACCACGACCAATCCCTCTCACATTACACATATACATTAGTTTACATGTTAATACAGAAGCTTTCAACTAGTGCAGTTTTAAGGACTTCGGTGAGGGGATTGACAGATACTGTATATTTATCTTTGCACTATTTACATCCATTGAACTGTTAACTCATGTAACTTATCTTCCTATTCTGCGCTAACACACTATTGCATCCCATTTCGTCCCATTGCACTAGTGTTTTATAAGCTTAGTGTACTTTATCCATTATTTGTAATTTAAATCCATAAAGTCTGTTGTATATTACCTTACATAACTTACTGTAAATATCAATTCTACATGTCCATCGTCGGTAAATTAGTACTGCACTGCTGTTATTGCACTTATTGCACACTTCTGGTTAGATGCTAAACTGGATTTCGTTGCCTTGTACTTGTACATGGGTAATGACAATAAAGTTGAATCTAATCTAATCTAATCTAACGTGAATGGATCGCACTATAGCGATAAACCGAGTTCTTCGTTTACATTACAAGGCTACAAATGTGCAGATTTAGCAAGCCACAGCACCAACCTGCAGAGTAACTTTATTAAGTCTTCACATTGCTAACATAAAAACTAGTGTTAGACATAGTGTGGTTACATGTTAAGTTAACGTTACTGTTACACAATGCTAGTGAGTCAAAACCTTTTAAACTGTCGATCGAAAGCTGGCTAGCGTTAGCAGCTAACCTAGCGTGCTAAAACACCGTTAGCTCGTCAGAAATTTAACTACAATAACGCGTTAGCCATAGCCAGCTCCTGTAGCCAAATGCTAAACCCAACTTGTGTGCGACTTGTAGAAGCATATCAACAGTATTTTACCAGCTGAGTTAGCTTCGTATCAAACTTACCTTTTTTAAGTTCGTTGAACCAAACATTAACAATGGTCTTCGAGTGTTTTCTATGATGAATGAGCCACAACGACAACGTCTGCACACTTTGCTGAGAGTTGCTAAGCTCGGAGAGTTTCTTTTCTAAAGCTGCCTCAGAGAAAGCTGACATCTCGATGGGGTTGGGAGAATGCGTAACACTGGGAGAGGCCGCTTTAAGGTTTCTCCCGGGTGCGTTATCCACAATAAGTTAAGTAATCAGTACAATGATTTTAGCCATTCAAATAAATGCCATACGCAACCTTTCCTGCGCCACACACTTACTGTTTATGCTACCTAGCTATCGCCGTCGTCTCGGTGGCGCAAAAGGGTCGCGGGCTTTGCTCAGAGCAAACCACCACAACAGCCTGCAGCCTGCAAGACTAGGCAGAGGTGCTGCCGTACCGCTGTTATGTTGCGTTCATGTCTCATGGAAATTACAGTTATTACGAAAGTTCACATGGTAGCTTAGCGCTAATATATCAGATTTCGCAAGTATATTTTAAACAGGTTTTAGGTTTATCTGATTAAATATTTTAACGCAAGCTAAGGAACACTGTCTTTGCAAAAAGACAATCTGTATGTATATCGTAGCATTATTACTTTGCATTGCAATTTGTCACTGAGTGCACATTTGAGTCCTTGTCATGTGGGAGCATAAAATTCGCTGAATTTGAGTGACGTTTTGCAAATACACCGAGGCTCACATTTCTCCTGCAATCCACTTTCATCACGTTAACCATTATTACATTAAAACATTTATAATAATTCTTACTCTCTCTCTACTTCCCCTTTGTTATAATGCAAACTAGTATTTACTACTGAACTCAGTAAATATAAGGACACAAAGACAATGATTCAACCTGCTAAATGAAGAAATTTAAAGATATATGCAGAACTCCTTTATTGTGCATCATAACAATGGACATCGTGTTGTTACAGCAGCAGCAGATGCTAACTTCAACATACAATAAACATTGTGTTTTGTAGCTCTACATAGTTAAAGGGTGATGTACTGAAACCTTATCATTTACAAATCTTGCCTCTAGCAATCTAATACAACCCCAAGAGTGTAACACTTTTACTGGATTCATGTTAATGATTAAGGCTTACAAGTTAACCCTGGACTGAATGACAGTTTAAATACTATTACACTGGTCATGGTATGTCAAAATCTTCAAGTATGGTCTTCTCGCTTATGATGCATCAGAGGAGAACTACACAACTTTGCTGGTATACCATACAAAGCCAGGTTTGGTCAAAGGGTCAAGAGGTGTTCATATTGTTCAATTACATATTGTGCATTCAAAATAAATGTCATCTTCAGTGATGCAGAGAAAAACTGGTATAACATTCAAATAATTACGTGACTACAATTTAATACATCTGAAAAATTATTTTATGAAACATGTCACTCATTTAACATAAATTGTTCTTGGAGTTGAGGCACAGCTGATACATAAATGCAGTCACAGAGGCATAGTGGTCCATAAACAGAAACTGTTAGTAATTTAACAATAAACTGGGGTTTACACCATTTATAAAACACTAAAAAACAAACAGATGCTACACAAAATTTGCAGCTTCATATTGCATTTCTCACCCTCACTTGGTTTAGATGCATCCACAAGCTTGAATAAATTGCATCTTATTTTTCACTTTAAATGCTGTTATCTTCAATTCTGCTTGCATGGCTTCATCACTTTTCTATTCTCAAATAGAAAAGACACATGGCTTCATCACAAATGCAACTCTAAATAAAGCAAAAAAAAAAAAAAAAAAGCTTCTTTAAGCCATTAACACATATTTTCAAGCAAGTCAAAAATACATCTATGCCGACTTCAGCTTAATGGTCCAAAACCTGTTGCCATCTAAGCTGCTGTTGAAATGATGTCAAAATGTTGTGTGTGTGTAAGGTGCTGCAAAATATGCAGAGTTAAAATCGGGATATGCAATCATAGATGGAGCTGCTCCACCACTTCCTGAACTCATCCAACCTGACAAATCAGTGGCTCTGAAATTATAATCAGAGTGGGCTCCATGATATGCACTTTGCCCAGGAGGCATAAAAGCATTTGACTGGGACATACCCCTAGCACTACAGACTGGATAAGGAAAGAGTTGGGTTGTCTGGGATGCAGCATTGTAGTTGGGATCAGACATCACTCCATAGTCTACCTGGACGGCTTGATAGGTAGGTTGTGGCATATATCTTTGTGGAGCTGTCTGGACATGACCAATTCTGAACTCCATGTATGCTTGCAATCGCCTCTGTTCGGTCTCAAACTGTACTCTAGGATCTAGAGCAGCGTTGCCACTGTGACTAAGAGAATCTCTTATGTCAGGATGCATGTTGCTCCTAGCAGCATCAAAATCTGGCACCAGTTCACCAGATAAGCCATGATGCCCCACACTGCCTACCACATACTGACTGTGGGACTGTTGTTGAGTAGCATCTGATCTCATCTCCTTCCGTCTCTCATCGACTCCTGTGCCAACTCTACTTTGTGGTGCTGAACCATGAGGGTCCTCAGCATGACCCTTGTTAAATCCATAGGAAGAGTAATATGATGACCAGTCCCGAGTGTGGGGCACAGCAGGTGACCACCCCTCATGTGGTGTCTGTAGGCCTCGATTTGTCAACTCTATATTAAAGCTACTATTTGGCATTTCTTGAAAATCACGCAGCCTGTTATAATTACCTTCCCCATAAATCACTTGGTCTTTTGTCCCAGTTATGTCCTCAAACTGGCATTTACTGTCACAGAAATAACCATCGACCTCTTGATTCAGAGTGACTAAAAGGTTCCTTTTTGATCCCACATGTCGAGCACCTGAATCTTCACTGTAGAGGTCTTGCTGAAGTTGTGAAATTGTACAATGCTCAGTATGGCCAACTGTAAATGATTCAGCATCACAGTCCAAGTCATAGTCCTCTGTAGTGGTCTTAGCTGAGAGAATGAGATCTAGGTCGGATGAAGGCGCATATACAGGGGACACAGGGGGGCCCTTGTTGATGAACGATGTCCTCCTCATCAGCAATGGACCTTTGGTAAGAGGCAGGCTTACCTTGAACACAGTATTAGCCACTTTCTTCTTTTTCATCTTTTGTGTCCGTTTTGACAACCCTGCACCATATTTCTCCACCATGCCTTGAACTGAGGTCTTGTTCACGCTTGGCTCTTAAGAAGTGTAAATCAGACACAGAGAGGTTGAACAGCAACAAGAAATTACAAAAATATATCCTTACTGGAGAAAAAAAGGCTTTGGTCTCCTTCAAGTGAAGTGTGGCTTTCAGCAATACTCACCTTCGACAGCTATTTCCCTGTTTTGGATGTCAGTATGTGTCCATTCATTACAGAGCATCTTTATACCTATGAAAGAAGAAAAACAATACAGGGGGTATACAACCAAAAAAAAAGCACTGAAAATTACACAGGTTGAAAGAGCAAGTGTTCAAAATAGCATGTATGAAACACTGAAATGGTTGAACATGGGTAATAACAGTTAACCAGGGTAAGTCCTGCTGAGGTTTAGACTGCTTTTTTAAGGGAGCGCCTATGTTTGCAGGGGTTACTGCATGCATTATATTTTATAGCACCAGTGAAGTCTGGCAGGCATGAGGGTTTCAATCTGGAGACCTTTTAAATAAATGTACTTACATTAGAAGTCAAACCTCAAGAAAAGAGAGTTGAAGCTAAAGAAGTGAATGAATTATGGCCAAAAGAAAAAAAAACTGTACTTACACCAGTGGTAACTTTTGCCAGTGAGCAGGATACAGAGGGATTCTGGTGCATTTACCACCTGGGAACACAAGATGTTTGAAAACTGATTGAGAGACAAGTAGTCAAGACCTTCCTGGTAAAAGATGAGCAATTTTTTACCTAGATTATCCTGCATTGGCTATGCTATGATTATATAATTAAATATGATACCTTCAGCTCGCCTCTTCCCTCCTCTTTCTCCACTTTCTTGGCCAGTGATTGGAGAAATTCACAGTCATTTGTAGCATCTGTCACTGACTCCACCTGCTCAGGGTGAGCTTCCATCTACACACACATGTTTTCAGTGAACTTAAACCTTACTACTAACATGTTCTCTACAGCCTGTGGAAACATAATTGTGAAGGATCTGTCTCTTGATCATTTCAATTATTGACACATAGTAAACTGACCAAGTAGTTGACAAGATGGGAAGAGCTGGTTAGGTGACCAATGATGTCCATTTTGTTGGATCTGATGCGGCAGCAGTGGCATAAGAAACAATATGTTTGGCCATTTTCACTTCTACACTCAACCACGCGGAAAAGACCTGTTGTAAACATGTGCAAGCACTTTGAAAGTCATAGTTTAACATTATGAGAAATGGGTTTATTAGATTTTTGCCAAGAGCTAAATGAAAAGCCCGATCACATCTGTACAGTAAATATGGAACCAGCAACCACTTAGCTTTAAACAAATATTAGAAATGGCTATGTGCAACATTATTTCTTGGCCTTGAGCAGTTGCTAGGCAACCAGCAGCTGCTCTGAAAAACTGATCTGGGCCAGGATATAAGATCAACAGCTACTAGCTCCAGCAGTATGTATTTACCATACAGAACTGAGGGTGGGCGCTGAGCAAGAAACAGTATGAGTGTATTTCTAAAAATGGTGAACTATTCCTTTAAATGTTCCAATGACAATCATTAGTAAAGTACAGATGTCCAGCCCTTATTGCTACAGGTAATAGTGCAAGTAATTATTACAGTAATAAATAAGTGCAGAATTGACTTGTACAACAACCTAAATGTGCATACTTTGAAATGATGTTTAAATACAATTTTTAGCAACTATAGCACATATTGTTGCTACTCTTGATCTGTGCTCACCAATAAGAGGCTTCGCTCCTGTGTAGCCATCAAGAAAGCTTTTGCTGTTCCCTGATGGCACAGAGGGTTCGGGAGAAATCTGAGTAGTGTTTAACTGCAATGTAGAGAGATTTTTTAACCTATCCTCCGACTTATTAGGAATTATAACAGTTGACCGTAACTGAGGCGGAGGCTTGTTTATCTCTGCCAGGGTCTTATGAGATAGCACACGAGACTTGAGGGATTTCTTGGACCATTTCAGTTGGTTCTTGGGAAGCAATACAATCCTGTCTGACTGGATGGCCTGGTGCTCCAGATGCAGAGCTGTAGTCTCCTTGGGTTCACTTTGCCTCCTGTCATCTCTTAAGGAATGTATCAAAGTTAATGCTGTGATGTTGGAAAGAGAAAGACCCATATGGAGTAAAAAAAAAAAAGTGACATGTAAAAATGGAATTAATGAACAATGACAGACAGAGGGAAATGAGAAAAGCAAGGGTGGGACTGGAGGGGTAGACTTGGTAGAAATTGACAACTACTGTTCCAAAACGAGTTGTTATAGTCACTGACCGTCACTCCCACTGTGTGTTGCCATCTTCTGGTATACAGCCTCTCGAACCTCTAACAACTTCATATTAAGGTGCAAAAATATGAGTACTTAAATCCAAAACACGCATCTGCTTGTAACTGGAAACATATCCAGTAAAATAACAGTACCTGGAGCTCTCCATGCCCCTCCACTCCCTCAAGTGACTTGGCTATGTCCATCAGTGGCCTAGCCAGGTTAGACAGATCGGCATTCTCCTTCCATTCAGACACAAAGTGGGGGTGCCAGGCTTTCTGTCAGCAAACACAATACTTGTTAATAAATTACAAATCTAAAGCAGCACTCAAACTTGTTCTACAACACTACTTACAATATAGTTGTATCTGTGGAGACCTCCCGTAATGTGGTTAAATATGTCAGCTTTACTTAGTCGACACACACACACTTCACACAGGTACAATACTTCTCTGTTGTGTGCACCTGCTTTCACACATTCTATAATGCTGCCCAGGCCTGAATGCGCATAAAACAACAAATTATTTCAATACATACAGAACACACAGGCAACATACACTCAAAACAGGGATTTGTTGCTACAGACCAATGATGGGTTGCAGTCTGTTCTTCTTGTTCAGATACAGCTTCAGAGAATCAACCATCTTACTTTTGCTACAACCTCCTACAAACAGAGAAAGCATCAAACACAATGAAAGGAAAAAGGACCGCAGCTCACACGCAGAGTGAAGTCCATACCTTTGTGTGCCCCGCTCGGCTGCATGCTGCAGTTACAGAATCACCACCTGCATATAGCTGAAGTAGAGATTTAAATAATTATGAGTCATAGTACTCTTCATAGTAAAAACCAGGATCATCCAAAGAAATTGTTTTTCCTAAAAGACTTCACCAAAACATTGTCATCACAGACCTCTGACAACCATCATCACTGTACTATATAGTCTACCAACAGTCTCCTTGTAGACATTTACCTTCATATATGAATGATTTTCACATAATTTTGCTTATCCATGTCTATAAAAATCTGCAACCCTCAAAGGTTACTATATAAGGGATGTGTGTGGCCTCTTTAAAAGACAAAAGACCAGAAAGGCACCAGGCCCAGATGGCGTGACCCCCCTCCTGCCTGGAAGATCAGCTGGCCCCCCAGGTCACTGGAGCTGTGTGAAGTCCCCTCCTGCTTCAAACGCTCCACCATCATCCCAATCCCCAAGAAACCCTCCATCAGTGGACTCAAGGACTACAGACCAGTCGCCCTGACATCTGTAGTTATGAAGTCCTTTGAAAGACTGGTGTCAGCCCAGCTGAAGGACATCGTAGACCCCCTGCTGGACCCCCTGCAGTTGGCCTACCGGGCAAACAGGTCAGTGGATGATGCAGGGAACATGGAACTGCATTACATCCTGCAACACCTCAACTCCCCAGGGACCTATGCACGGGCCCTCTTTGTGGACTTCAGCTCAGCGTTCAACCCCTCTGCTGTTTTCACTCTACACCAACGACTGCATCTCGAAGGACCCCTCTGTTAACCTCCTTAAGTTTGCTGATGATACAATGGTCACTGGTCTCATCGGGGACGGTGATGAGTCAGCCAACAGACGGGAGGTTGAGCAGCTGGTCCTGTGGTGTAGCCGCAACAACCTGGAGCTGAAAACAGTGGACTTCAGGAAGAGCCCTCCCACCTTACCCCCCCTCACCATACTTGGCAGCACTGTATCAGCAGTAAAATCCTACAAGTTCCTGGGCTCCACTATCTCCCAGGACCTGAAGTGAACGTCCAACATCAGGACCATCACCAAGAAGGCACAGCAGAGGACGTACTTCCTGCGCCAGCTCAGGAAGTTCAACCTGCCCCAGGAGCTGCTGATACAGTTCTACAGAGGAATCATCTAGTCTGTTCTCTGCACCTCCATCACTGTCTGGTTTGGCTCAGCAACCAAACAGGACAAGTACAGATTTCAGTGGACAGTCAGGACTGCAGAGAAGGTCACTGGTGTGAGCCTGCCCTCCATGGAGGACCTGTACACCTCATAGGTCAAAAGTAGGGTGGAGAGGATCACTGCAGACCCCTCACACCCAGGATATAATCTTTTCGAACTCCTGCCCTCTGGCTGACGTTACAGGTCACTGTATGCTAAGACAACCAGGAAGAAGGATACTTTCTTCCCCCAGGCTGTCACTCTGATGAACACTTGACCCACGACATTATGACTGGACAATAACCCTCAGTGCAATACCTGTAAATATGCATTGTACAGAATATACAGGTCTCCATTTTTTAAGTACTCTATCTTTATTTCTGTTTATCTCATTCACAATGAGCATTAATTTGTCTGTCTGCATTGTTTACTGTCAGTTTATACCACCAATTCTGCATTGTTTGCACTGTTTGTTGCTGTTAATACTGCTTATTTTGTTATACTAGCCTTATGTTGGTTTACTGTTTACTTGCCCCTTGCATGGGGCAAGTAATACATGCACACTGAGAGCCGATGTACCAGAGTCAAATTCCTCGTGTGTCTGACACACCTGGCCAATAAAGCTGATTCTGATTCTATACATGTAATGACTTCCAAAATAATTCATATTTTAAACTAACTATAAATGATCAAACCAATTTAAAAACATGTATATGCAATATCTAATTCTACTTGTATTTTGACATAGATTCTCCTTAAATTCTGATTAAATATAGCAGACACTGAACTGTAACCACCAGATGGCGCTGCAACATCATCAAACTTCACACACAGGTCAATGGTCTCATTACATTGGTTGGTTTAACAGTTTGTAGGTGAAATAACAGTTTTTCAGTTCAGAGGTTAAAAGTGACAGTAAATACTGTTTACTGCTGGTTAACAGTAAAGTGGTTAGCACTCACTGCACAGTTAACGTGGTAACAGTTTGTTTTACCGTTTAACGCCATTTGTTTAATATTTAGAGCAAGACAGACCTGGCCAAAATGGCAACACGGAATAACCTACGGGAAAAGTAGGTTAACAGCGAGTTGCACAGGAACACGCACCATAAATTATGAAAACATAACTAGGAAGCGGTGAGAAACGGCAGCTTAAATTTGATTTTTCAAATAATAAATCCTGATGAAACATTTTGAACATGATGTTTGGGTGTTTGATATGAAGGCAGCGTTTCCAGACAAAGTGCAAAGTTAACTCTTAATCCTAACTTCTGTTATTTGTCTCTTTGCTAATTTAGGTTTAATAAAGTCTGTTGTTTAAAGGTGTTCTACAGCTATAACGCCAATGAAATAGCGATAGTAACTCACCAAACTGATTGAAAGTTCTAACGTTACTTCTCCGGTGTAGTCCAACTTTTGAGCTAAACGACCAAGATAATTCTTATGAAGTTACTGTCACAACACCCAGACTTTCTGTTGTAACTTTAACGAGCTAGATTACCATCGGAAAGGTTATGTCCGTCTCTCTGTTGCTAAGGCGGTCCACTTAAATCCTATGCTGAAATATGGTAAAGAAGATCCACTCATTGCGTGAGTAGTTTATAACAAAGCATCACCACTTCCCTTCCGTTTTGCAAAGAGCGAAGGAATGGCGCAGCAAGATCCTCCGACCAATCAGATCATCGGGTTAGAGCGGACGTGTGGGAGGGGCTAGTATTGCTATCTTTGTGAGGACCAATTTCAGATAGAAACAATTGTAAGGATGACATTTAAGCTTTGTGCGGACATTTTGGTTGGTACTTCGAAGGTTTACTGTTATGATTAGAGATAGGATTAAGGATAGGGTTAAGTATTTACAGCGGTGGAAGGTAGGCTAACTAAGGACATTTACTTAACTACTGCACTTATACAATGCTGAGGTATTTGTACCTGAGTATTTGCATTTTCTGCTACTTCATACTTTGACTTCAGCACATTTTAGAGGCAAATGCTGCACTCTCTACATATTTTAAATACAAGACTTAATTGGTCCTTAGTGGGACATTCACAGGCTACCCAGCATTATGTAAAGTACTTCAAATTTTAATAATAAGATTTCAATTATGAATGTCAAAACAGTACATAAGGTAGTTAAAATAGTTCCTTCTTTACTAGTTTCCTTAATAAAGTGAACACACTAGTGCATCAATAAATATAATTCAAGTACATTCATGTGAAATGTTCTGCAAAATGAATACTATTATGTTTGGTATTTTAAGTAGGCTATATATTGTTGTGGCAAAACTATCTATTAAAGCTCAGTGAGTGTAAAATAAAGACTTAACATCAACTCTGAAAGTTATTATGCATTTATTCCATCTGGAAGGAGCGGTCCCTGACAGAGTACCTAAGCAGTCTGAGGGAGAAGCTCTCAGAACAGAATGTCACTTGTCTTCTTATACGCATGCATATAATTACAGGAAACAAATGGTCAGACAGACGGGCAACAAGATACCAGTTACAGCAGGACACTAGCCGTCTGGTTTAGCAGACACAAAGGCATGCAAATCTCTCAGTAAACAGTCTGGTGTCACAATCACATGGATGACTACAAAGCAACAACTAATACAAAGGGTGTTTACCACTACAGGGGTTGTTTATCAGCTGCCTTTTGCAACATCAAAAGGACAGCAAGACCTTGACACTCAGTGGGGCCACCAGGTCCCTGGTGCCACACTCCCTGTTCCTCCTCACACAAGACACATTTATAGGTGCTGGACGTAAATTCTGCGTGGAATGCTCAAACTATGCAAGTTGAACTGATAACCTTGCACTAAATCTATTAAAGCTGACTGATAAACGGTGCACAAATTGGTTGCAGGTTCTGAGACCATTACAATTATGAGCTTCACATTGTAGGTGTAAGGAAAAAAAAACAAACATCAATTTTAGAATGAAGTGACCTCTTAACATGCATTAAATTCAGAGTGAAATGACCTTTTGACATACACTAACTTCAGAGTGAAGTGACCCTCTCAACATACATCAAGTTCAGGGTGAAGTGACCCTTTTACCTTACATATAGTTCAGAGTGAAGTAACCTTTCAACATGATTACATACCAGCATCTGCTATGCTGGCATCCACAGTGTAGAGACAAATAGATGGGAGTGGTCATTTAGGTGTTACTAGGCTATTTTGGGTATTCCCTTTGGAATATTCTGCAGTAATGGCCAAGACCGTTCAGGGTCATTTGACCAAAGGAAAGGTAGGATGAAATCTACCTTCTCAGATTTATATTTCTAATAACTTGAGTAAACATCCATTCAAATCCTGTACAACTACTGTCTGACTTGTACTGTGGAAAGTTTTGTTGAATGAAGTTTCACAAATGGAAAAACTGTCTTTTTGTTTTTTATTAAACACTTGCAAGTCTTAGTACCACAGAGATCAGAGTCTCCACAGGCAACGAGCAAAAAACAAGTCACACTCATGCTTAAACTCTCGTGGTAATGGCTGCTGAGATGACCTCATCTCATCCTATTTGTCAGACAGTGCTCTCTCTGACTGCACCTTCAGCTTCCTCTATCAGGACCTTCTTTCCTTACACACATTGAGCAGTTATTTACAGTATGTATTTTCCATTAATCAAAATGTTAGTCAAGAACTAATCAAAGGGTCATACAAGTACTAATGTATTTTGCAACCTACTGTATAATGAGAATTGCACTGGATTTTGCCAGATGTTGTAAATATTATGTCACACACAGTGCATTTTGTAAGAATGCACTGTCTGGAACACACTAGGTCATCCTGACCTGGCTGTTCTGTTGTGCTGACCAATTGCGCATAGAGTTTGTGATGGAAATTTTAAAGTGAGTCTGGAGAAATAAAGAGTGAACAACCAAGTTGCCTTTGTGTATTTTATTTTTTGCAAGAAGGCACAAACAATAACAGAGTGTTATGTGGTCTGTCAAAGAAGCTCAAAGCTCAGTGTGTCTCACTACCTACTTATACACACACACCAAACTAAAAGGGGGAGTAAGTCATTGAATGGGACGCTCTGTGGTTATACCTGGATGGGCTGGCAGTTAAAATCTGGTTAAGCCTGGTTTCACACACTTTTAGCGCTTTTGTGAGGGCATCATCTTCTATCATATCTCATGACCCTGCGAGTGTCCTCAACCTGTAGCACATATCTCTGAAGATGTCCTCCAAGCGTTGCACAGACAAGTCACCGAAGCACATCCTAACGCAGCGTCCCGGGGCCCTTGGCTCCAAACATAATTTTGTTTTATGTATCACAGTGTTACAAAGACAATAAATGCATTCTTCTTCTTAAAAAAATCCATAAGATATTGTGCAAAAGAACAAAAAATAAACAGAAAACCAGACAGCACCCACTCTGCACACAGTTTTCTCTTTATGCAAACTGACCAGTATGGATTACAATATCTCCTTATTTAATGCAGATCCCTTGTTCCCCCATCCAAGATTTATGACAGTTTCCATGGCTTTGCTTGTTTCCTGTCTTTTGAACTGCAGTAGTCTGCATGGCTGGACCCTGTGGACTTCAAAGACCTACAGGGAGAATTAAAGCCAACCTCATCCCCCACTACTTACAGAACTGACTTGTCAAATTTTGTGCATTATACCAAAAGCAAGCAGAGTTTAGTAGTGTAAGACTCTTTGGTTCTTGTTACCATTGCTAACTCTGAGAGACGAGGCAGTCCAAGTAACTTCAAAACAGTGCTGATTTATTCAAAGGATCACAGGTAAAATTAACATTACACGCTCAGGTATCTTGCACCTTCAACATGCTCGCAGGCAGATGTAAGATGAAAGCCCCTGAACCCACCAGGCCTATACATTATATCCCCTCGGTTGGGCTAGCCCCATACTACACAGAAATGTCAACCGAGACGTCTCTGTTACCAGCTCTGCAGCTGGCCATAGCAGTAGTCAAAACATGAAGCAAATCAATGTGTGTGTGTGTCTGTTGATTAAGTGGTGTGTAGCTAAAAACATTCTCACGACCTCTAGTAACATGTCGTGACTTAAACATAAGAACATATTATGGCTAAGGCTACAGTTATACATGTTGTAATAATAATATTAAACACCCTGTCTGCTGACAGTCATCAACTCTTCTCTCTAGTTATCCTTGACCAGATGTACCCTGTAGAAACTCATAAGCATGACTCAGCATTTAACAGTCTAACTAGACATCCTATCTCCACTAAACATTTCTAATACATAAAGTATCTATCCAATAACTATCTGACTAAAAATATCTAACAGTAGAGTCAAGTTGAGTTGAACTGGTACCAGGCAGTACAGGCCTTGCTTCAGCATTGTATGAATGAGTTGTTAGAGGTATGCTCTTTATCTATAAAGATGAACAATTTCATCAGTTCATCTGAGAATTGCTCAGTTGTTGTTTGCCAGATAAGAGCTTAAGAGATTGAATCCTGTCTTGATAGTGGTCTGTGCTTTGTTGATTTCAGTTTTATACTTAAATGTTGCATATTCCAAAATTATATATAATCCAGTTACCACAAAACAACTCTGAGGCAAAAACCTTAGTAAAACAAATTAGCTACCAACTGCAAACATTGTTCTCTCTGTTTTGTATGCACAGTTTGCATTTATGCTATGTAATCTTTGTCAAGGAAATAAAGACCTGGCTGAGGATAAGAGCCCCCAGGTTTTACCCATTGAGCATTGTGTATGGTTAGAGACACGCAGGAGGGCTGATGCGACTGCTTAGCGCTCTGTGAGGAGCACAGCAGAGTTGTTACTGTATATTGTTTGTAACAGAGGAAATACATAACAGTGCATTGTTTGGATATTGATAGAAATAATATGCTAGAGTCATGTTTTAGATAAGAAAAGGTAAAACTAATTTTTAATCGTGGTTCAAACATTTCTTGCAGTTTTGTTATGTTCAGGACATTCTTGGGTGAAACTGTTAAGAACTTTTTATAAGAAGGTAGAGATCACTCTTGAATAAATTCAAGTTTTGCTGAGCTGTGTTAAACAAAATTTTATTCCATGGTTATTGTCGTCACTGTACAGTGATTACATGACATTTTAGGACCTCAGTGTTTTGTGCCTTGGCTTGATCAACACTGTACTGGCTCAAGGACACAAACTGCGGCAATGTCCTTATCTGCGGAGCGGTGCCAAATTGCATATTTGGTCTTCTCGCGGTTGTGTAGGCTTTGAGGCTGAAACAGATTTCTTAAAGCACTTCAAGCAGTTCACACATTTATGTTCACAGAATGTCAAGGCACACATACAGCAAGTCATCATTTACATACATGTAGTGCTTTTGTTTGAGCTACAGGAGATGATATGGTCTCTTCTTATCAACTGCTCTAAAAAAAAATCCCTACAAATACCACATATGGAGGAGGACAGTCACAGTCTGAAAGTCTGACCTTGAAACAAGGCAGAGCCCTGGTATGCATCCCCCCTTCCACTCCTCTCACGAACTGTGTGCCTCTCTCCCCCTATAACAGGAAGCCAAGTGTCCAAGAAATATCCTCAACTAAGAACAAGGAGTATTAATCAGTAATAAAATCTTAGCAAAGGTGAACAGAGAGGCACCAAATTTATTTTTTAAATTTATTTATTAAATGATTCACAATTAAAACTTCTAATTATTTCTTCCACAAAATCATTTGAGTCCTGAAACATGTTGGTTGATTGCATCTCTATACCCATGGAATATGATTACACTCCATCCATTCATTAGCTCTTAATAAACGGTGGTGGAAGAAGTACTCAGATTGTTTACTGAATTAAAAGTAGCAATACCATAGTATAAAAATACTATTTTAAGTACAAGTCCTACATTTAAAATGTTACTTAAAAAGTACACAAGTATTTAGCATTAAGTACCCAAAGCAAAAGTACTCATTATGCACAGTGGCACATTTCATATTAATGCATATCATAGTTATTATTATTGATGCATTATTCTACTTATCACATTTAATGTTGTAGCTGCAGTGGAAGTAATTTTAGCTACATTATAATTTGATTCATGCTGGGTAGCTTGTAAATTTCCCATGATGGTCAATAAAGTCTTATGATTATACTGTATTTTGTTTTATTCATCTGATTCTGAGGTAACTAGTAACTAAAGTTATCAAATACATTTATTGGAGTAAAAAGTACAATAATTGCCTCTAAAATGTAGCAAAGTCAAAGCAGAAAGTGAAAATAAACACAGGACACCTACTGCACCTCAGAGAGGGAGATAGAAAAGAACATTTAATGTTATTGTTCAGTGTTTTTAAGATGTCATCCTGTGACAGGTTAATGTGTTTGTGTGTTGGACATGTTTTCATTACAGTGATATGTCGCCTGTTACTTTTTATCACCTTAATGGGGTTTTAACATGTTTATGTCTGGAGGTGCCATTAATCTAAGACATGGTCCAGAAGATATTGTTAACCTATTATCAGTGTCAGTCATCATGTGACCTGCAGCTGTTATGCCACTTGCATGTTTATTAAACTTATTTCTTATATTTTTTATAGCTTCTGAAGGGGTGAACAAGGCTGACCTTGCTAGGTACAAATACAATGGGGTCTACTGCGCTGGAGGTCAAAGAAAGAAAGGTGGGATAGAGCGTGCATAGAGCAGGAGACGTGTGTAGAGTATAAAAGATGCTGCAGGAGCTCTGTGGACTGTTCTGCTTCACAAACCAAAAACTGAGATAATGCCTTTTGCGACCTTTTTGCAATAAATCTTAGATTAGATTTAGATTGTATAGAGGACACCGAATCTACATCTTAATGTTTGTTTGACACTTCAGCTCTCCTAACCAGAGACTCAGCCTGTCCTCCCTCTCATTACAGCATTGGCTTATTTCCTGCCTTCACCTGCTTTGAGGTTCTACTACTGTTACAGTCCAAACAAACAAACAAAAAAAAAAGATGACTTGCAGACATGTGTCAGTGGTGGCTAGGCTCAGAAGGCCAGGGCTTGTGTTTCTACATACATCTTAAATGTTGACAGGAACAGAAAATGTCTGAGTAATGTACGCAACATACATGTAAATGTTTAGGACAATTATGACTCCTAAAAATCTGTGGACTTCAGCTATTTTGCTATACGTATAATAAAAGTGGTACATGTGACTGAGAATGTTGTGATAGAAGAGTGCTAAATAAAATATTCTTGTACAATAGCTAAGCAGTCTTAGAAATTAAAGACAAAGGCAGAAAGTAAAACGACAAAGAAATCTAAGAAAAATGTTTAGTGAGAGCAGCTGTGATAACCTTTTGTATCCTACTCTTACACGTCCAGGGCACACTGCAAACAGTTTAAAGAATAAGATTCACTTTACTTTCATAGTAATGTGTACAAAGAATTAAACACAACAAATTTCACAATCAGAAGATCTCCAATGTTAGGCAATTTTTATTAAAATGAACAAAATAATAAAAATTGGTACAAAAGTCACTTGAAAACGTTATATAAAAAGCTGAAACGAGTCAACGGTGCTCAACATCCTTTTTGTTCAAAGAGGTTTACAACTCATTATTTAAAGCAACCCCCCACCCCCCAGACCTCACCCCAAAAAGTCTTTTTGCACATGTCTTGGATATGATTTCACTGTTGGTTGTAGGAGAGCAGTGAAAAACTGGCAGGTGTGATGTAAGGGCTGCATAGTCTTATGCTGCTGCTGTTCTGTGTCGGGGCCATACTGTTGCTGCTGTAACCATTCAGGCCATAATTGTTGGCTGGGGAGGTGAATGAAACAGCAGATAAGTAGGGAGCTACATTCAGCATATTGGAGTCTCCAGCAGGCAGAGCAGCACTTCTCAATGAGGAGTACTGCTGTTGCTGTTGCTGTTGCTGCATCACCGGCTGTTGATGCTGCACTTGTGCACACACCAATCTAGGGACTGGCGGAGTTCCTAAAGAGTATCCAAATGATGGCACACTGAGCTCGAGTGCTTTCTGCTCTGGGCAAATCTGGTTTGAGTGGAGCCCCCTTGTTCCATATAAACTCCCAGGGTAAGCAGGAGGGTTGTCTGTTGGTATATAACTTGCAACAGCTGGGGGACCTGAAAATCCATGTGTGACATAAGACATTTGACTGTACTGGCCATACCCTCCCCTAGCTGCCAGAGTGTCAATAGGGTTTGCTGCTCCAACTGCAGGGAGAAAGTGAGAGACCTGATCGTCTCTAGTCGGGCAAGTGTTATCCTGTACTTTACAGCCACCCATAAGCTTCTTTGTAGTGAAGTCTGGCCTGGGAGTTATGATGGGTTTAATGGGCAGCTGACAAACTGCAGCGCTGTCACTACCTTCTGGCTGTGGTACCTGACCTGGTATATTGTTGTTGGCTGCGTAAGAGATGGGACTAGCTTTTAACTTGTTCATATTTGCAAGCACGCCCTGAGTATCGACACCTCTCTGGTGCTGTAGGTCACTGGGGTCAGCAGTGCTGGCAGGAGGTAATGTGTTTCCCACTGCCTTGGCTTCAGTTGCTTTGAACAAAATGTTGCCCTTCAAAGAAAAGTCCTCCACAGATGAGTTGGTAGCAGAAAGATCGGAGTTGGAATTAGGGGTGGTGTGTTGGTTCTTAAAGACCACAGGAGGTGCTACAGAAACCATTTCTTCCAGTGATTTAGTGGGTGGTCGATTTTGTTTCACTATAGCTTTGAGCAGTGGACACTCTGAATTTCCATTTTCCATTTCAGTCTTCACACACAGTGAATCCCATCTCTGGTCTACACCATTTTCAGATGACTTGTTAGCAGAGGTGGTAGAAGTTTCGATGTTATTTTTCACTTCTTTCACCAGATCTATTAGTCCTAACAACATGGGGTTGTCAAATCCCTGACCTGTGTTGTTGTCCTCAGGAGGCAGGAGGCGAGACGTCACTGTGGGGTAAACAAAAGTGAACTCCGAGGCCGACACAGGGCTGGGCTGACTGACAGGCTGCGGTGAGCTGCGTGCACATTTGGCGAGAGGAGGACTGAGTTGGGGGTTACCGGTGCAAGATTTGACCTGCGTTTTGACAGATGTAACAGTTGGCCTTTTCCTGGTTGGAAGCAATTTGTCAATGTAGTCAGTGGGAGACACTGACGGGGTCTGAGTGGTTTTAGGGCTAGCAGTAGAGGAAGCTGGGGATTTTGAATGTACCTCTGCTTGTTTCACTTGCAACTTGGGAATCAGGCTTTGGCACTGAGAGACTGCTGGTCTAAGTTGTGTTTGCATAGAAAGACTCCCAGAGGTCCCTCTGGGACTGAGACATGTGCCAGCATCAGGGAACAGAGAAACAACAGAATCAGCCTTTGAGGAGACACCGTTCATATCCATAGGACTTGAGACTCTTCTACGTTTGACTCCATCCAAACCTCCTACCATCACAGTCTCTTCAGGATGACGTTTTTCTGTTTTTTTGCTTACTTCTGAGAGAAACAGGGTAGGTCAAATGAGAGAAAGAGAGGGTAAAAAAACTTTAGTTTATTGTAGCTAATAGAAAGAAAATAAGTGCCATTTTTGAGTCGGACGGACAGTGAACTGGCAGGACTCACCTCTTTGTTGTGGCGTACTGATGGGTGGCAAGTTGACCTGCAGTCTTCCTTCCTTTATGTGTTTTACCACTGCTAAAGCTACAAAAAACAATCAGCACAGTTGATAGTAAATACTGTATACTTCAATACACCAGAAACTTGTAAGAATTGCAAATTAAACTTACTGCTACCTTGACTGAATGGAGCTTTCCAAATATATTCATATTGCTCAGGTTGCAGCATTACACGCTTTGTGAGAGAAAACAAAACCAATGTAACAATTAACATTATGGATGTGTGTTTAAACACAAGTTCATGTATAAATAAACCATAATTGTAAATTCATAAGCTTATTTTCCACCATAAGTGATACAGTTTCTTTGTGCTAATCAAAGACAACAAATATGTTTAAATAAATGATTAACATATTTTACCCAAATCACCCCAGAGGGCCATGTAGGATATCTAAAGTGACACATGGACCTAACAAGATACCTGCACATCCACTTTGTTTAAAGGCTCCCGCTTTGAGTACATCTGGGTAACCACGAGTAAAATTTCGTGTTTGGTCTGTTCGGACACTTGCTCCTGCCAGAATTCCACGAGCTCAGGATTTCGTATCTCCTAAGTAACAGACACAACGTATAGTTAAAAATATAGGAATAAATGTTACATTATATTTATCATTTAGAGGTTTTCAATGCATTACTGAACCACCACTCACCAAGTAAATGAGCCGGTGATAAGAACTGATCATATGTTTATCAAAGTCTTTTATGGGAAGTTTCTCCTTGCAGCACTCACACAAGTAGAATGGTGTGGATGCAGATGAACTTCGACACTCCCACACAGAGCCCAGACCTATTAAGGACACATATTTAACAATGTGTGCTTTTGTGATTTGACATGAAATAACTGGAGCTAAAAGGGATTGCTGATGCATGGATGGACACACCCACCTATGACTGGTTTAGGGTCTGTCCATGAGAAATGGGACAAATCACGTGTGCCCTGCAGGATTTCCCCTGCTAACACCAATACAAAATAACACATCAGTACATTACATGACAAAAGCCACTGACTGGTGCAGTGTAAATGCATAACACTTACTTAGTGAATGTCTTGGAAGCGCTTGTGATGCACTGTGCTGCCTGTGTCCCGACCTGCATCCTGAGGGTTGCAGACTGGGTTCTGAATTGTGCCGTCTCGATTGGTGCTGCTGTTCTGTATTCAGCAATGCTGCAGAGAAGAGTGGTTCTGGGCTGAAGGATGTTACAGGTGATGTTTTCTCTGTGTTCTGCAACTCTGGATCACTTTTCTCTTGTTGTCTGTTCTCAAGAGTCTCTTGCCATGTAGCAGGGTTCTGGACCAAGGTGCCAGTAGATTCCGACTTAGTGGACTCACGATCTAAAAAAGTCAGACCCAGAAAAATATCTCAACCACATTGACAATAAGTCCCCAAAACAACAGTATTCATTTAGGAATGTGAGTGCAAAATTGTAAGTTCAAATGTATTTGTATGTAGATGAAAAATACAAATGCATTTCAAACTTGATGCTCAGAAATGATGCTTGAATTTACCATCTAATGGGCCTGAAATGTCACTGGTGATAGCCTGCCCGGAGTATCTTGGCAGTTCTTTTATTATTTTTAAAGCTGAGAGTAAAGAGAAGAAAATAAAATCAAAACAATGTCTGGACATACAGTATATAATGTCAGTTTTAAAAAGTCTCCACTGTGTGTAATTTTCCTAAAAGCTGATCATTTCCTATCATACTATGTTTTATTAAATACAGTTGTTTTTTTTTTTAAATTGGGCAATTATGTAAGCATGCACATGTTTACACAAACTGAAGTGTAGCCATTTCCCTATTAACAACTAATGTCTAGGTGACCTGAGCCAAAATATAATGAAACATCAAATAGCTCAAATAGTTATAATTCATCAATAAGGACAAGCAGAGAAGTGTGTTCAGATGATGAGACACTTAAACATCAATGTTTTAAACACCGCAGTTTAAAAAAAGTCAATTTTCTTTGATGCAGCCGTGTCCATGTATGTTTATACAGGGAAGAGTCCAGGGATGTTACTACACAATGAAGTAGTGGTGTATGGGCATATGTTAGTCCTGGTCCAGAGTTGTATACACAAATCAGCCATTACACAAAAACTCTGCCATGGAGCTTCTTTGACAAGTTGGTTTGCCATTCCTGTTTGAGATTCTTTAATTTACCCCTTCTTGACTGTCACTATGATAATGCACCATTTTCTTACCAACAAACTATGGCTAGAATTCCAAAACCTCATTCTGCTAGGAAACAATTTGTCTGTTCCATTTATAAATGTTTTTTTGTTTTTGTTTTTTACATTGGAACAATGTCTTTTCAGTTTACAAATATACTGCAATTCAGCTTTACAGTGCATTTAGTATTTAAAAAGCTCAAGCTATTATAGCTTTCATTCTGATATAGGAATATATACTGTAGACTGAATTAAAAATCTACTTAGTATCATTCTTTTGCCTGAAA
>NW_018127962.1:939410-965235 GCF_001952655.1 Monopterus albus
TGCTAACATAGTTAAAGAGCTCAACGTAGCACATGGCCTGCACTTGCTAAACATTCTCTTTCACACCAAACTGGATTTTCTTTTTTTAGGATATGTGGGTGTCTTTACCTGCAGCCACCTGAAGAGAAGCCAGGTAATTATATTTATCACGATTTAGTACTTCCTTTTCCTGTCAGAGGGAAAGACATAAATCATTATTACAATGGTAATTTAAAGCCCTACCAATCATACATGCAAGCTGCTATTTTGCTTTTCTGATGACTCACCTGGGCCCGTGAAGGTCTAGCTTTCTCAACCTCAGCCCAGAAGGCCACCCTCTTGGCCAAACTGCTTTCTTTTTGAGTCCATTCAGGATCTTTCATTTTCTAATAAGAAAATTCCAAGCACACAGTTAATATTGATAATACTACCTTATCTTACATTCTTCGTACATTTTCTACAACAAGTCTTATAAAACACATACCATAAAGTTACGGCAGTGTTTAACGCTGCTCAAATGACTGGAACTTTCCATTCTGACTGAACACAGGTCACAGTAGGACTGTTGGCTTTTTCCACAGTGCAGAAGAATCACGTGGTCTCTGCCTATAAAGTAAACAAATATGCAGACTTCTGATTAAAATCAAAAGAAGTTCACTGGGATGGAATTAACAGACTTACTGAATAGTTCATCCTATACAACTAATCCTATTTACCAACTATAGCAAGGCCTTTGTTTGGCTCCATCTTAGTCATGGAAGTAGGCGAAGACTCTTTGGGTGAACTCTTTTGTTCAGACAGGACAGGTGTGGCTCTGGTCACGGGGGGAGCAGCAGGTGGCTTGCTCTTATGAACATGTGGTGCGACATCAGCATTTGCTTCCAGTGTGACTGTCTTGCCTGACATTTCAGAATTTTTAGAGTTGTTCTCAATTTTGGAGGAGGGTGCAGTTCTACGAGTGGCTTCACACACCGCCATGGATCCTGTTTGAGAGGTCAGTGCAGCTTTATGTGAAGTTGCAGTATATTTGGATGCGGCGCCAGTACTGCCTTCCTGTGGTTTCAACACAGATGCAGATGCAGATTTTGTGGCCGAGGCTGTATTTGAGATGGTCGTACTAGAGGTGGATCCTGTTGGTTTGGTAGAGGCTGCTTTATTTTTGGAAGCGGATGCAGCGTAGGTGGGGGCAGTTGCTGGCAATTTGGTATTTGTTATAGTACTGTTGAAGGTGGAAGGCGCATTTGTGGCAGTTGTACTGGAACTGGGATTGGCTGCAGGTAGTCTGTTGGTGGAAGAAGCTCCAGAGGTGGTTTCTATACTTTTGTAGGCATTTTCTCTCAGTTTGGTGGTGGCTAGAGTATAGCTGGATGCCACTGTAGTAAGGCTTGAGGTGGGGGATAAAAGTTCAGAGACAGCTGTTGATTTGGTGGTGTCTGGAGTACAATTAGAAGATCTGGCTGTATATTTGGAGATGGGGGTCATGGACTCAGTGGGTGTGGTTACAGGAGAATCTGAAGTTGCTGCAGTCTGAGACGGCCTCACCATTTCCATTTTTAATGGTTCCACCATTGTGGTTGGAGCTATTTTATCATTAAAATTACTTCTGGTGGAATCAGGCTGCAAGCTGGTTGTGTTTGCTCCACCTCTGAACACATGCAGATTTGATGCATCTTCACTACTTCTGAAAACAGGCAGATGGCTGTCCGCATTGCCACGTGATTCTGGCACTGTGATATGGGTCCTTTTGACATCTTCAGTTGATTCAGTTGTTTTGGATGTGGTTTCAGTAATTACTGACACAGCTGCAGTCACCGGGGATGGCTGTATCTTTGAGTCTTCTGAATCATTATCAATCACCATATCCACCACCTTTGGAATAAAACATATTTATTAGATAGCTTGTCTTTCAGCTGGTAAAGAGGTACATACCAGAATTATTATTGCATTGCTGAGACTTTTTCAGTACATTTTATGATGTACAAACCTATTTTCTTAGATGACTTAGTATCTCTGCTTCCAATTCCAGACTCTTTACAACAATACAATAAACAGTCTAATGTAAATTTGCACCCTGAGGATCAATGTAGTAAATTAGTCTGCAAAGATTTCAAAAACAATCCCAGCAATTCAAATTACTATCTGGCAAGACAGAAATTGTTTAAATAGACTGTAAATTATCAACAACCTTTAACCATGGGTGAAAACTACAAAATATTTTGTAGGGCTAAAATGAAATGTGCTACAGAATTTATCAAAGGAGCCCTGCAATGGATTGGCGACCTGTCCAGGGTGTACCCCGCCTTCGCCCGATTGCCGGCCGGGATTGGCTCCTCCTTGCTGGAATGTGATCTACACCAGGTGTCTGTGTGTGTGTGATGCTAATAAGTATGTTAAACTGGCCAGGTGGTCATCTCAGGTTGTGGGCCCCTGGTCTCTGCAGGACATCCCAAGATAAAGCAGAACTTGGACTATGCTAAGTGGGTCTAGGTGTGGGTGCAAAACAAGCCAACTTGTCTTTGTTAAAATGTGAATTGGCTGTCTGGTCACACAGAGATGCATACGTCCGGTCTCTACACAAAAGTTACAGCATTCAAAGTCAGCAGATTCTACTTCATTACAGCTGTAAGATATATAAGCAAGGGAAACAAATGCATTAAAATAACCGGGGCTCGGTGGTTCTGGACAATCATCAGTGCAGCTGTAGTGTGCATAGACAAGTGGGATAAAGTTGTGAAGGGTGGCTAAAAGGAACTACAGGTATGAGTAGTGGCTAAAGCTGACGAAGTGGCTAGAGTCTATGGGACTCAAATCTTACAACACAGAAACTGATGATTTCGTTTTTTAAAAGGACACAATGTGAAACTTGTAAATCCAATGGTCCGTGGACCTGTAGTCATTCTTGCACTGCTTATCAGTCAGCTTTAATACATTTTGAACAGCTTAAGTGTGCATAGTTTGAGTATTGCAAGCAAGATTTATGTCCAGCACCCATGAATGTGTATTGAGACAAGGGAGGGTGGAGATCTCACCAAGTGTCAAGGTCTCGCTGTGCTTTTGATGTTGCAAAGGCAGCTGGAGAAGGTATGCGAGTTGTTAGATGTGAGATAACGGTATGAGTTCTATAGATATGTTTTGTATCACTTTGGTATAAAGAACTCAGAGAACTCTGGGCAACTGCAAAGCTGTGTACGACTTCTCTCCATGCTGCATGAAATAAAGAATTCTTTGAAGCTACTCTCCGGTCTCCAGACATCTTTACTGGGTCCTGCCCCGTTCCCACTACCACAGTTTGAAAGAAAGCAGGAGGCAGCCAACCATGAAAACCATCCACAACATTTAAAAGACAGCAAATGCAGACTCATTCACTAAAGCAATAGAGTGAGTATGCTGCTTGCGCTAAGCCCTTCAGCCCTTTCTGAAGTGCTCCTTACAAATCTTGTCAGCTACGGTGATAAAAAGTTCCATTTTCTTCTTACTGGTTTCGTCAGCTCAGCATGCCTTTTGAATTCTGTATGACAAATGTAAGAAGAAAATAATTTCATTGACTGACCTGGATGTCATCCATCACAAAGCAGGCCTCAGTTTCAGTGTGAAGGGTGGCTGAGATGTCGACAGGTTGAACACCAGACAGAGATGAATTGAAAGTGAGTTCATATGCACTGTTCTGCTGAGCCTGAAGCATCTTCACAGTCTGTATGGCTGTGAAAAGGATGGAAAATACAAGTTCAGACTCACTCGATTAACTTTTTTTTTCCTGATTTTTAATATGCCCTGGTCAAAACTGAAGTCACATTTTCAAAACTCTTCATAAAATCAGCAAACCGGAGGTTTGTGTGGATCAAACGGTGAATTCTTTGTCATTAGTCCCACACAAAACATATTCAATCCATGAACTCTTTATTCATTTATACTCCAACATGTGCAAAACACTACATATTTGCAGCACATCTTTCAAATGCAGTTTTCAAAACTGTTTTTAAACAGAATAATAGCAAATAGTGTGCATTTAGGCAGTAACAGTATTGAAATATTTTGAAAATCTTAGCAAAATGTTCTCAATACAAAGAAATAATAAATCATTCCAAGAGCAGCTGAATGCCTACCCAGGTGCCCTGTGTTTAGTGGGATAACATGGCATCCCACCACTCTGCTGCAGAGATAGACTGGTCTGCTGCACATCCCAGGATCTCAGTACTATAACCACTTCCTAAACCCCATAGAGGAGTTCTGTTCTGTATGGATGTGGAAGATTTATGACCAGACATCTTTAGTAGATGTGCCATGAACACGGTATGTGGAGACATTTCTCCTGAAGACTACCAGGGTTGGACAATTCTGGTCCTCGATGGCCGCTGCCCTGCTTGTTTTCAAACTATCCCTGCCCTGCGTGCTGCTGATTACCTGATTCAGGTGTGTTCAGTCAGTAAGAAGCTGGAAGATACCGATTCACTTTGTCTTTCCTTACTCTACCTTCATCTAAGATTGTTATCTTCCAGCTTCTGATTGACAGAACACACCTGATCCATGTAATCAGCAGTGGGTAGGGCAGGAATAGCTGGAAAACAAGCAAGGCAGCGGACCCTGAGGACCAGAATTGCCCATTCCTGCATTAGACATTCCAGGAGATACATGACCAGATAAGATGTGATGTTGATGGGAAATTGTGACACCAGCTTCAACCAAAAAAATACATGCTCAAAGTTAAGAACGGCTGTACCCTTACCTGAATCAAAGTTTTGTTTTAAGATGATATTGTAATTCTCTTCATCCATATCAATAACCTGAAATTCAGCCAAAAACAACAGTTAGTAAAACATCTTGAAATCTGTTCAAATCTTTCAGCTATTTATCTCAGTTGTTTTGCCTACATCTTTTCACCAACACTGAACAGGACAGTGAAGTAACAACCATGTCAGCAAGTATAAGAATTTAGGCGAGGACCAAACCTGAGCTTCTCCATAGCCTTTATTTTTTTCAAACGAAGCAGCCAAACATTTGACTTCGTGACTCTTGTCCATCCAGGTTGGAAGTGGGAAATTCTGTAATACCTGATGTTAGACACATACACATGCATGAGTGCCTTTGTCACTTTAGTTGTGTGTTTGCTGCATGCAATTGCCAGGATGTCACTACTGGAGTTCAGTAAGGAAAATTTGGCTGACTTGGAATGCACTTATGGATTTTTTACAGTGTAATCACTCCAAAGAGATGGCTAGTATGAAGTACAGAAATAACTATACTGACCAATCAACCGTTCCAAGTGCATACAGCACATGATAATTTTACTAAGACAAACTTGATTAAATCAACACTTATCCTTAATATTTGCTCACCAGGTACATCTTCTGGTGGTGAAATCCAATGAGGTGTTCGATGATATTATTCTCTGGGATCATCAGATGGCAGCACTCACACAGGTAGATGGGGTCATGCTGGCCACAATGGCATTCAAAAAGGGAACTTAAGCCTAGAAAATATATTGTTCAATATTAATATTATGTGGCAAGAAATGGCTATTCACAGATTTCCTCTCTCACTTTTCATTCGTTCCATCATTTAAGTTCCAAAGACATTTTAACACCCCCCTTGTTTAAGAAAAACAAAAAATAAGAAATTGAGAGTGAGCTCAACTGATCATGTCACCTTGTATAAAACTACAGAGATCTGACCAATTAGATTAACAACATAAAAAAGGACTCCTTAGTGCAGCACTCTAATTATTACTTATTAGAAGTAAACTCTCAAACCCAAGTTAAAAAACAACACTGACCAACCACGGGATCTCGGTCGTCCTTCTTGATGTACTGCCACAAATCAGTTTCTTTTTGGTGGCTCACATGAAAAGGTGCTGTAAGAATCATAAATCACCACATTTTCACAGAAACATAGAGAAAAATCTTGCACAAACTTAAATATGGCATTTAAATACCTTCATTGTTTACAGTTTTGTGACTTGGTTTGCCACTCGTTTCCTTGGCAGTGGTGGTCACCTGCTTTAGTCCACCACTATGTGTGTCCTCTAGTGATTTTTCACACATGGTGTTTGGCCCCTTTGTTACATTGTCTTTGCTCATGTAATTCTTCACCTGTGTCAGGACATCCTTGCTACTTTTGCTCCTTTCTCTTCCAGTCCCATCTCTTTCTTTGTCTAATTTGTTTTCACTTGGTTTAGGAGCCTTCTTGTTGACATCTTTTTCTGCATTTTCTTCACTTTTTACACTGTGTTTATTGGCGATTTCAGCACCAACTACTGAAATCTTTTTCAGCAGAGTCTCACTGTTGTCTCTAGATATTTGACTGGTCTTGTTCTCACCACTCTCAGTTTTCCTGCTGTCATTCTGGCTGTTGTGTCCCACATTGCTTTTGACCACTTGTTCCAGAGTTTTCCTGGGGACTGTGAAACATACATAACACATAATGTGATGTAGTCACGAGGGTATACTGTATTTGGCTGCCATGTGAACCCAAGCCTTAAGTATTCCAAAATGAAATGTCTCACTAGCTCTATCACTTAAGCTCACACTGCACATAAAATTTTTACAAGTCATAGTATTTAGTTAATATTTTGGCTGGGCTTACACAATGCCATTTTAGGTTTTATGTTGGGTTCGAGTGGTCCTTGTCCACTTCTTCTCTTTGCAGCTGCCACAATCCTTTTTGCTGGAAAAAGTGGTGCAAGAATAATCAAGAAACCAATTCACAGTTACAGATGATAATGTGAGACATTCACTGTATTACATATACTCACCCTTGATGTAGCCGCATGGTTCCCAGATGTGCGTGGCCAACTCTACATGCTTTGAAAACAGAAATTTTAAACAAAAGGTACTGGCACATGGCTAGAGGAGATGCATAATGAGGATGGTGCAAAAATACAATTTCTGGCACAAAATACCTGTACATGTGATATGGAGTGAATATGTGCTGCCTGCTTTGCCAAGTCCAGTAAGGTTTCTGTATCAGTGCTTGAATCCAATGATCCTGGGTGGACACAGTTCTACATACACACAAAAAAGCTGTAGTCAAATGTTGCTGACTACATGTACACAATATCTAACGTACCACACATATTTATCCAATCATTTCTACCTATATTGTAGTTATGTGTGCTTTTTTGTTTTTCAAATATAAGACATCTATTCCAGATTTCTAAAAAGGTTTTGTTTAGCTTGCTTTTTAAAAAAATTAAAACCATACAGTATATGATTTTTTTTTGTAATACTATTTACTATGTTGCAGTTGTTTGCTAGGCCTTTGTGCAACACCGTTTGGGTATTCCAAATACTCTCATGTACTGAGCAAAGATGAGGACAAAACAGTCAACATTAATGGACAAAATAATGCAATAAAAAGTGTCAAGAGTAACGATTCTTACCAGAAATCTTTCAACATGTTCCCGACTGAATACATGAGCGTAGCTTTCACTGTTCATCAATCTCTTCCGGCAGAGCAAACACAGATATCCCACTTGTCTGGACTCAAGCTGACTATCGCATGCAGTGTGGGTGACCAGGAACTGATTTCCTACAATAAGGAAATGAGGAAAAGTCAAAAACATCCATAGTGCATTTATGATTCTGGCAAGACTTTTTTCTTCCAGTAGAACTCACCGAGCAAAGGGAATCTGTCAGTCTGTTCGAGTTTGCTGTACGGAACTACAACATGAACAAGTCAGATTAAAGTAATCAATGCAAATAATTTAATTTATATTACTTAAGACTAAGAAAACTTTTATCACTAACCTTCACTTTTTAAGAAAGTGTGGCATAGACTAAGCTGATCCATCACTGCAAACAAAAATCAACAATCAGACAACGTAATTAAACTGCTGGTCCCTTTTTTAGATTTTAATGTTGTTCATGCAGGCTAAAACACAAAATAGCTATGTGGGGAAACGTACAGATGCAAACAAACCTGAAAACCTTTGTGTGTGCATGAATTTGTTACCTCATAAAACAATCAACAACAAAGGGTTTAAATCATAGACTGTCTGAAAATGGATGATGCATCAACACTTCCTGCCACTGTGCAAAAGTGATGCCAAAATATCAGCAATATAGGGGATGGCCATCCTGCTTTGGTGATGCATTTTGCAACCAGATTCTGTGCAGTAGCAACCAGAGGTGGATCTATCAGCACTATGAAATTATCTGCAAATCAGCTGCATAAACATGAACAAATAACTTTAAAACAAGCTTACTAGAAAAATGAACATGTTTACACAAATCAGTGTGATAATATCTACGGTACCTAAAATGACAGAAAACCCATCTGGGAAAAGTTATTGATGATACATTAAATTTTTAGTTTGGCTCATGTCTCCACCCTCTAACATGGAGGGGCCGGGTTTATGAACATAGTGCACCCAGTTAGCAGGGAGCAATCAATCTGTGGTAGCTTCACTTCTGGAGCGGTCATGTCATCCATTTTTACATACAGTTTACCATTTCACTGAACAGAGCAAAGACACAGCAAGTTTCTCTTCTTAACTTTCACTGCATAATTTGAAAACCAATAAAAAAAAATAAAAATAAAAAATAATAATAATAATAATAATAATAATAATAATTACTACCTTTTTGGTAATTAAATGGGGGGCTCAAAAATATCCTCAATGGGATATCAAAAACCTGAGAAAGAAAAACAATTTTCAGTTAGTGTTGACTTGATTATTGCCTTTTAGACAGAATATTAGTTTGTATGCTATGAAAATGGTAAAAGTGTTTCTGAACATTTCTGCGCAAAAATGAATACCTTAGTAATACAGTATGTTTTCACAATACCCTGCTCCTCTCTCATCCGATCCCTTTTAAAAATCGTTTTTATTACGTTTAGAAAAAATACATTTTGAGGGCACTCTGGCTCCTTTTCAGGTATGGAGGCATCAAGTGAACCCAGGTGTGTGTCATTGTTTGAATAGTCAGGTCCTTTCAACCACAGAACCTGAAGTGTGACATGGGCTGGTAAGATATTAAAATCAGCCTCCTTGCCTACAGCTAGCTGTTCTGCTAATAAAAAGAGCTGCTTTTGGCTACATATAAATAAGGGCTCTGACTCCAAAATCCAGACTTCAGAGTCCGGAAAGAGCTGTTTTTGGCTACATATAAATAAGGGCTATGACTCCAAAATCCAGACTTCAGAGTCCTAGTGCAAGCTTGTGTCTAAGGTTGGGTATAGTGAGGGTTCAAAAAATAAGGCTAGTACAAACAAACAACAACTCCTTCTTCCTGAGCTTGGAGGTCAGGACCAGGTCTCTCTCTCTCTGCAAACCAAGTCAGTGCAGTCCTATACAGTATGTTGTGGTCAACAGATGAGGAAGCAGCTCAGACGATGCACTTGAGTTTGGTGTTCAGCAGATAGTTCCCCAAAAGGCAGCTTCCTTACAAACAGCCCAGTTCTTGTTTTGTCCAGTTGATATATGATGTCTTTAGTTTGTCCGAATTACATAACCAGCTGTTACTGCATTGGTTCTGTGGCTGAAGCTACACCCACATCATGGCTGTTTAACCAGTGACACACACCTAGATTAACCTGATTCCTCTGTCCCCGAAGAAGAGCCAGTTTGGGCTCCAAAAACTGTACTAATTGAAAATGTAATAAATATTGTTTTTAAAAGGGAGCAGTTGACAGAGTTGTGAGTCTTTGTGAATTAAAACTTTTTTTTTGGACTCAGCAAGATGTGTCCGTGTTCTGCAAACTGAATACCTCCGTGATTAAGAGTCTATTCCAGTGCACTCATTTGGAATGTTACCTTCAGTGAGGTCTGGTTTGGTTCTATTTTCTTCTCTTCTTCCAATGCCACTGACATCAAGCCTTCAACATCCAGATGGTTCTCCCAGCCAAAAGGGAGCCTCCAGGGATTCAGGTACAGCTAAAAAAATAAATAAATAAATAAAGGAAAATCTGATTCTGCAGTTGTGATGAACTACCATTGATTTTGCAACAGTGTAATAAGGGTTATTTGATTGTGACAAGCACAGATGACTCTTTAAGCCAATCTCAGTGTAATGACGATGCAACAATAACAAAACTGATTTCTACTCATTGTCATTGATTCCTTACACTAAGTGGTATGAGTAGATTATGTATCATACTACTTAAGAGCATATGCACATATACAGTACACATGGGGCGGCTTTGGCTCAGGAGGCCAACACAAAACATTCAAGAGAATAACTTCAATAAACTCACCAGTGTTTTTATGAGATGTTTGTGAGACTCAAAATGTAGTGCGAGACAGCTGTTGGGAAAACACTCTTCGCAGGCAAAGCAGATATAAATAGCTGCACGCTGGCTGCTGAGACACGTCACGACCAGGGGTGCACCTAAACAAGTGAACAATAAAAAAACTAAAATAAATGGCAAAATAAATATTTTACAGTTTAACACTTTACAACAATGAAACCACAAGGTCAGCTCACCGACAACCAGTTGATTTCGCTTTGCTCTATTCTTCACATACGCGTATAGGTACAGATAGGGTTTCCTTCCTAGTATTTAAAAGAAAGGGTTAAAAAAAGAGCTGAATAAATACTGTAATCAACTGTATTTTTTTTTATTACAGCAGGCATGAAGCAAATTTAACTTTGTACCAGAAATACAGAAAAACGTCATGATTTTCCAAGATGAAAACATAGTTTTTACTATAATTATAAAAAATATGAAAATTCTTCAACCATATTTTCAAATACGAAGCTCATTGTGTGAAGACTATATATTAATATGGTATATAATGTGTTTTGACAGATTTAGATTCATTTCATTTCCAGACCTTATGACCAAACTGTTTTCTCTACTGTTTTAACCTAATGACTCAAAGTATTGCAGCATGTTTCCCCAGGAGAGAAATGTACTGTACCTGTCCAGTTAGAATCATTGGCTCTGTTAGCTGTGATAAAAGAGGAATATAGTTACATCTTATTTAAATGAGCGTAACAACACACATAAATATGAGAAAACAGAGAAAGGTGAATGTGTACCTTTGTCAGCGTTAATGTTTTGACACTCGACTCTCTCCAACATCTGGGGAAAAACATTATGGACATGCCACATATAAGATAGGCTGTTGTGGCCTATCATGAATCATCAAAAGTACTTTTTCTGTAGGATGATAATGTTACCGTACCTGTTTGTGCTCATAATTTGACAAATGTATCAAATACTGACTCAGAGTCTTAAAGATTACACTGCAGTTCTGTTACAGAGGAAAGACAAGAAAGAAACAAAAGAAAAATGGAGTTCAGGCCATTAAACAAACTCCGTGTTCTTCACAAGTACTGGGTACAATCATAACATCCAGGCATTTGTAGTGAAATTATAATTCGTCACCTGACAGCGTAGTTTGTACAATGATGCAACATCCTCTGTGGTATGTTCTACAAAGAAAAGACAAAAGAAAAGTATTTAGTTTTTAATACCATATGCTGTTAAATGTAAAATGCGTTCAATAGTATTTTATTTTAAACAAAGGAAATTGAATACATTGTGTTTCTTCTGGAGTTTATCAAATATCCAACAGCTTTTAACTCAAAAGGTCTGAAAGGGATCTTGCACCTTTTGGGAATTCTGAGAACATGTGAGATCCGCTGTCCCTCGTTGCCTCCTAAGCAATAGCATCGTGATACAGTTTTCCTGTTTTGTGTCACCCTGGGACCCGGGGCCATAAAACCTGACTGACAATGCTAATAAACAAATGCTGCTTACTGCTAGGTACATGTTAAAGTTTCTGATGTGACAACCAGATGGTGGCAATGTGGTGTTGCGGAAAAATTATCTATTAAAGCTTAGTGAGTGTAAAATAAATACTTAACATCACTTCTGAGAGTTATTCCATATTTATTCCAGCAGGAAGGAGCGACCTCTAAACAGAGTGTCTAAACCAGTCTGTTGCAAAGAAGCTCAATAAACAGAATGTGACTGCCCTTCTTATACTCAGCATACAATAACAGAAAACAGATGCTCAAACAGATAAAGGAAACAGAATACATGTTATCTAGTTCAGCATTCACACAAAGGCATGCTTATCACTACAAACATGCTGACACATGCTGATACAGTCAACTGTCTAGTGTCACAAGTACACAAATAACTGCATACCATGACTCGAAAGCATCAGCTAATAAACCTAAAGGGTGCTATCATAAAAATTCCACTACAGTGGTAATGCTGTTCAGAGGTGAAAGCTTGCGACAAGGCTGCAGTCAAGGAGAAGTCACAGGAAGGGACAACAGTTGACTTAGACAGTCAGAAGTTGCACCATTAGTGGTCATTGTTTATTAGGAAGAACACACAGTGCTGACCATGGTGCAAGTTTCCACCTAATGTGAAGATCTTCCTTTCCATCTGACCAACACCCACGTCCAGTCTGTGTCTGACTGGCGAGAGTTAAACTTCTCACTTCCCCTCTTTAAAAAAAATACAGGCAGCAGATACAGCACTGTGCACATTAAAGCAACAAGCCACTATTCTCTCCTGAAACGACCACAGCAACCAAAATAAACCTTCACTCTCCAGACCATGGCAACTTGAAAAAACACAAAAACACCAGACTATAAACTACAAAACACTACACTACCTACCTTCAAAGACTAGAAACTTCATAAACCTCAGGTTTTAACAACTATAGCACCTATAAAACATCTCATCATCATCATTATCATTATTATTATCCTAATATTAATATTATTCTTTATTACTAATTATATGATATGACTTTGCCTCCAACATCACACAGAGGACACACACACACACACACACACACACACACACACACACGCGCCTCTACAGATGCAGTTAAAATACTCGCACTCACGCACACACACACACACAACAGCGGACCGCACCCAAAAGAAAAAAACAAACTGCGCAGTAACAGATTCAGTATATCTACAATATATCTACAGCCTGTACAAACCATTAATATAACCCAATATATATTTTCTTAAACAAACGTTTGTCACATTTCATAAAACAGGAAGTAATTTACAATGCATATACTCAACCTATAGTCAAACACACATATTTAAGTCCGGACTTTTATTTAAAATTCTACAAGCGCTTGTAAGTGGATAAAATCAAGTTATTTGGTTCCCTTCACACAAATTCTTTGAGGACAGTCAAGATGGGACTCCTACCTGCATAGACAACACCAAGGTTTGTCGTGGCTAGAGTGGTGATGCCTACTAAATTAATTCAGACAAACCATCCCAATTTAAAGGATCATTTAATATTACAATTATTCTGAATAGAGTAGTATTTAAACACATAATCTTGTAGTTAGGGAGCAGAGAACAGAGACTCTCCTCCTCAATGTGATAGATAAAGCATTAGAAGATTGTCAGGGCGCCAGTCAGTCATTCAGTCAAGTCATTTGATGTCAGTCCCGAGTCGGTCAGCGTCTCCCCCCAGCCGGCTGGGTCCCCAAATGTACGTGGTTTACTGTTCACGTTAGCATGGTCATCCTCTCTCTCTTCTTCTGCTCCAACCCAGCTTTTTATCTGCTCATACTCACACAGCTCTGCACGGCCGGAGCCATGAAGACGCGGTCCCATGCCAGCTACCCACACACACCTTCTTCCAAGCATTGTCTAAACTGTCCAGTACATGACCTTCTGGGTCACATTGACCAAGCGTACATTTCCTTTTTCTAAACCTGAACAGAGCACACGAACAGTTCACATAAGGCTACAGCTACAATATATCCATCATTCCCTCTCTGAGGAGGAAGTCACTCAGGATGTTGACCCCTAGGCTAAACAAGGGACACAGCCCAAGATATTCTTGCCTGCGCCAGAGACAGATCAAGCTTCCGTACACACTTAGCTCAGCCTTACATCCTTACACAACTAACACAAATAATATCTAAATCTGGTTTATTGCTAACCACTACACACTCACTGACTCTTTGCACTGAGTGTGTGACCTCTTGATCAAGACACTGGTACCGTCTTATGCTATTGTCTGATTTGGTTAATAAATTACAGAAAGACTACCTGAGAGCCTCCTTATTGATTTCCACATCTGAAACCAAATTTATATCAGCATCTTTATTAGCATATTGGCTGTTGCTATGCAGTTATTTGTGTACTTGTGAAAATAGTCTACTGTGTTAGAGTGTCTACAGTGAAAAACATGTCCTTGTATGGATGTCGAACCAGACAGCCTCCTTGCCGTTTGACACCTGTTTGACCTCACCTCGCATATGCACCCAACTGATTGAAACCACACAACACGAGACAAGAGACAGAGGACCATTTCAGGCTGTACACCTGCTCTGACATAGTTTCAGATTGTATTAGTTTGGTTCATATTACTCTTGTATCTCAGAAAATCAATTTTGTAAACTTAAAAACTTGTAAAATTTTTTATTCAACTTTTTAAACTTAGTCGGATTCTTCTGCTGCCTTCTTCAAACACCTCACCAGACCCAGGTCTCCCCCAGGGAGAAAGACAAGAGACCCCTCCCGCTATATGATGATCAGGTGTCCGGTGCTGCAGTATTTGTCTCTACTTGGCAGGGAGGTATTGCAAATACACACACCCAAAAAGATAGAGTGGTTACCATACTGCATGGAACTGGCTTATAGGTGCTATACACTGAGAGCGGTCTGTTAGCAGCTGCTTGACCGTGGCACGGTGATCCTGGCCCAATCCTGACAGGTCAGCTCGATAAGGGAACAAGATAGAGACCCCACGGTCGAGTCGGCAGTCGCTTCCAGGACTATTAAGGGATCATCGCATGATTCTCTGGGTATACTATGGTCAGCGAGTTCCCAGCGTGGGTAAAGTTGCACTCTGGGGGTCTTAAAGAGTCTCACATAAAGTATATATGATATATTCATATGCCATCAGCCACCCCTCTGTGTGTGACTGAGCTTGTGTTTACACGACACTCCACTAAAACATACACTGGTTAAATTTCATATATAAGGCTGAGGGAAATGTCTTGCATTAGAAACAGGATTATAACAATGGTGCTAAAAGGGCAAGCATACATGTTCCACATTACCACAACAACCTGAAACAGGTTAGCTGGTCGACTGGTCAACTGGACAGTGTCCAACTAAAATTCTACGTACCTGGTGTGATCACTGGTGTTGCGTTTTTCATCAAGCTGCTCTCCTTGTTTTCCTCTTTGATGGAATCCGGTTTCTTCGTAACTAAAAGCCACCATAGACCCAGTTAGAAAATCATTATCTTGTGTTCAATATAAGGAAACAGGTGGGTCATGACTGATACAAAACAAAACGGCCTCAAACAGGTTAGTTGGTCCAACTAAAGTTCTACGTACCTGGTGTGATCACTGGTGTTGTGTTTTTCATCAAGCTGCTCTCCTTGTTTTCCTCTTTGATGGAATCCGGTTTCTTCGTAACTAAAAGCCACCATAGACCCAGTTAGAAAATCATTATCTTCTGTTCCATGTAAGGAAACATGTGAGTCATAACTGATACAAAACAAACGGTCTCAAACAGGTTAGCTGATCAAGTGGACAGTGTCCAACTAAAATTCTACGTACCTGGTGTGATCACTGGTATTGTGTTTTTCATCAAGCTGCTCTCCTTGTTCTCCTCTTTGATGGAATCCGGTTTCTTCGTAACTAAAAGCCACCATAGACCCAGTTAGAAAATCATTATCTTGTGTTCAATATAAGGAAACAGGTGGGTCATGACTGATACAAAACAAACGGTCTCAAACAGGTTAGTTGGTCCAACTAAAGTTCTACGTACCTGGTGTGATCACTGGTATTGTGTTTGTCATCAAGCTGCTCTCCTTGTTCTCCTCTTTGATGGAATCCGGTTTCTTCGTAACTAAAAGCCACCATAGACCCAGTTAGAAAATCATTATCTTGTGTTCAATATAAGGAAACAGGTGGGTCATGACTGATACAAAACAAACGGTCTCAAACAGGTTAGTTGGTCCAACTAAAGTTCTGTGTACCTGGTGTGATCACTGGTGCTGCGTTTGTCATCAAGCTGCTCTCCTTGTTTTCCTCTTTGATGGAATTTGGTTTCTTTAAAACTAAAAGCCACCATAGACCCAATTAGAGAATCAGTATTGTGACTTCCATGTAAGGACCAGGTCAGTCATAAGTGGTGTAAGACACAGCCTGAAACTGGTTAGCTGGTCCTCGAGACAATATACATACCCAGCTGGATCCCTGGTACGATGTTTGGAATCAAGTGCTCCTTGTCTTCCTTTGTTATGGATTTTAGTTTCTCAAAAGCTAAAAGCCACCATAGGTTCAGTTAGAAAATCATTATCCTGGGTTCCATGTAATGTCTGGTACACTGAAAGAAATACTATATAGTAGAAACGAAAAAGTACCTACCTTCTGCATAACTACTGATATTCACTGATGTGAATTCAGCAGGCTTCAGGATCACTTGCTGCAACAGAATTCCATACAGGTTAGCTTTAAATCAAGCAAAAACCTCAATTTGGGAAAGGGGAAACAAGTGTACTCATTGCACATGCACTACAGGACTTTGTAAACAATATTACCTTCATATCAGTGTTGACAGTTCCATGAATTTCCTCTGACTGCTTTGCTAAATTCTGTATCTTGTAGACAAAGTTGTTGGTGTAGTCCCTGTAGGATTCCCTTGACACCAAAGTAGAGGGGTGCCACACTTTCTGTAAATTACAAACACAGAAAACAATACTGACTGCAGCTTAATTACCTAAACATACCAGCAACTGACCCGACATCAGAATAAAAACAACTATATCTAAGGTAGATAGTGGCAAGTGCAGCCAGCAGCATTACAGTACAATCAGAGCAATCAAAGAATCACATGACTTTAATAAGCTGTTTACTTAGTATTAAACAAATCTTAGCAAGGGTTGATGCCTCGGTGTAGCTGTTCGAGTTAAATGTAGGTCCTGTTAACCTGGGGCATCATGTATTGCTGAACGGGACCATCTTGCATACTGTATGTATATGTCAAAGTATTCCAAATGAATCAACTCTGTGATGACAGTGATGACATAAGACACCTCATACATTCACATTCTCAGGATAGAGCATAGCTATCTGAAGACTGTTTTAACAAGTAGGAATAGTGCGAGCTTTCATAGAAAGGAAAGCCAGAGCCATATGAAAGTAACAAGTGTCTGAGAAGCAGGAATAGAGAGGAGGAGACTTTCTCTGTATTATTATTATATCTGTGTCCCAGTAAGTCATGACAGTGTGACACACAGCCAACACAAGGACCCTGAAACTAAAACAGATAAATGACCATTTGGCCATTATTGTTATTATTGACACCTGTGCTACACATCAAAATGTCTGCAGTGAAAAAAGGCCTGTTATCAGCTCCCGCAGCAGCTGAATCAACAACACATGGGTTATTTTGGTGCCACTGTGCCAGACAGGCATCCTCAGATGACATACTGAAGTCACCAGACAGACTAATGACCTCTGTACTGTCAGTTGTTAGACAAATAAGCAAAACTGATGATTCTCCACATAACATCAAAAAAGGCTCTCACTCTTATCAGCCTTGTAAAACATTAAAATAAAGCAAATAAAAGCAAAATAAAGGACTTAGAGCAAATGAGAACAAATAAAGCAAACTAATTTTCAACACTACTTACAAAGTAACAGTGGATGTGGTCAAAGCTCAGGACATGTTTGATGATCATGCACCAGGCAAAAGTTAGGTTGCAGAGTGTGCAGAGGTAATGCCTCTTCTCAGGTGATCCAGTACAAATGCATTCAACAATATGCTGCATGCCTACAAGACCATAACCAGAAAAGGTATTTTTAGTTCAAAAACAACTAAAATTCTCAGCAGTGGAGTCTCCAGCAAGAGTACAGTATGTCTGTTCATGAATGAATTTCATCTGATGGACTGGTAAAAATCCCTTCTTGGATCAATTCACTTGAATTTGGTATTATGATATGGTATTATCATTTTTCCCATTATGTCTTCTTGTCTTTCATGCGTCTCTTTTGCATGGTTTGGGAAACATTTTCTATTCAGAAAAATGTCATTACCAGTATAATTCTGAATCCAAAAAACAACGCTGCGTTAATTCAGAAAATAAGAATGGCATTTTGTTAGGTGTCATCAGGTGTTATGTTAGGTATATTTACTGACCAACAAGTGGATGTTTCCTGTTGCTGTCTCTTTGGTATGTTTGGATCATTGTCATCTTTGGCTTGCCAGCTAGAGAGAAAAAAGTGACAGTGACAGTAAAAAAGAGTAGATGTAACATATGAATGCAGATATACAGTATATCTGTTTCACAAGGTCCCTCAGTAGCTATTCTAATGCTTTGGATCGGTTTTTCCTTTTTCCATTTATATTATTTCTAAGCACTTTCAAACTTAATGGACTATGGTGTGCAGTGTCATGGCAAACGAGTGTCCAGCAGAAGATCCTCTGTTAACGAACTTCTGTTAACAGGATCAAAAGCCAAGATGCTCTGCAGAGTAATTGACTTACACAAATAAATCCAACAGCATATATGATGTCTTAGTGAGGGACAACACCCACCTCTCCCAATTCTCCACTATTATTTCTCAGTCTGTTACTCAAATCAGGTTCCTCCTATAGGATGTCTCCACTACATATCAGTCAAACCATATGGGTAGCATTATACTCCTTCAACATGTGTATGTGTGAGTGTATGCTAGTGTGACTAAGGCCGCTCAACTGACAGTTCAGATGAATCTCAATGCACTGTAATGTAATCTCAATGAGAGTAAAACTAAATGTGTGGTCTTCAGAGAAGTGGACTCGGTGGGGGCCCTTTTGATTTTGCCTTCTGGCCCAAAACATTAAATCACAGGTTAAAAAAAACTTGGTGCGTTTTATGATTATACCCTCAAATTTGATACACAAAGGAGCTCTGTGGTTAAAGGTGGCTTCTTTGAATTTAAGACTACTATCAAAAGTCAAACCTTTTCTTTCGTGATTGTTTGTTGTGTCTTGTTGCTTTTTGTCTTTTGTCTCTCCTCTATTCACTCACCCCAACCGGTCGAGGCAGAAGGCCGCCCACCAAGAGCCGGGGTCTGTCGGAGGTTTCTTCCGTTAAAGGGAGTTTTTCCTCCCCACTGTCACCAAGTGCTTGCTCAAGGAGGATTTAATGGTTTTATCTCTATTATAATAATAATAAAAGTAGTAAGGTCTAGACCTTACTTTGTGAAGTGTCCTGAAGCAACTTTTGTAGTGATTTGGCGCTATACAAATAAAAATGTAATTGAACTGAAGTACAGTTTTGAGGTATCTGTACTTTGAGTATTTACATTCCCTGATACTTCATACTTTGACTTCACTACATTTTAGAAGCAAATATTGTACTTTTCACTCCACTGAATTTATTTTTTAACTTTAGTTACTGGTTACTTTTCATAATGAGATTAATACAAATAACACGTTATAATTATAAACCTCATTGTTCTATGGTGGAAAATTCACAAGCTACCCTGCAGTAATTCAAATTAAATGCATATGAGCTGGTTAAAACTAGCTTCCTTTTTACCAGCTGCAACATTAAATGTGACGTACTCAATAATGCATCAGTAATTATAGTACAATAATATGATATACAGGAATGTGAAATGTGCCATTCTGTATAATAAGCACTTTTATTACTTTAAGTATGTTTTGATGCTAATACTTTTGTACCTTTACTTAAGTAACATTTTGAATGCAGGACTTTTACTTGATAAAACTTGACTATTTTTACACTGTTGTTCTGCTACTTTCACTTAAGATTCTTAACAGAACACAAGGGTTAAGTAAAGGATCTGAGCTGAACTCTATTGAACTCCAAACTTCCTAAATATTGATTAGATAAGAGTGCTGGGAAAAATGTTCACATACCTTCAAGATACTTGAGAAGCTTGTCATTTTCACTGAGAGTATTCATAACTGGGGAGAGACATCAGATCATTTACAATACCATACAATTTAATAAAATTCTCCAACAAATATTCAATAGAAAAAATCCTAAAATCATGTACCTTGAGCATAGGTACTTCGTTCGAGCTTTAGCAACAGATTTTCAGGTAAATGCAAAATCTGCAATGAGAAAATGTAGTGAAAATGCACATAATTACCGGTATTTAACACCATCCCAACATCTCCCCTGCACAAATACTACAGTAAGTCTCTTTACCTCTTAGCAGAGGTATGTAAACATGAAACAGTGGTTAGCAGCGGTGAACTACTACAGCTGAAAGTGTTTCCTTGACAAAAAAAATAGGAATGTAATGGGTTTCGGTCAGTTACAGGTTTGCCTCCCACAGTCCAAAGACATGCAGCTTAGGTTGACTGGTGACTCTAAATTCCCTGTAGGAGTGAGTGCGAGTGTGTGTAGTTGTCCGTCTCTACGTGTCAGCCCTGTGATAGACGGGCGACGTCAGCTGGGATTGGCTCCAGCCCCCCCGAACCCCTCTTCAGGAATAAGCGGTATAGATAGTGAATGGATGGATGAAGTGCACATGTATCTGTTGAACTAAATAGATCTGGTCTTAATGTACATCCTTGTATTAGACAGTGTCAATGCTTAAGTGGGTTTGACAGGTTTCTCTATTAATGACAACTAGTTGACTGTTAGGGGGCTGCCCTACATATCTGGATGAAGAGAGATCTCAGTTTTTCTTCTTAACTGCTGATTGACTGTCCACGACAACTGTAAAATAAAAACATTAAATATTTTTAGCATACATGATTCCAGACCTCCAGGTACAAACCTGTAGGGACCCAGATCCTCTTTCTTCAAGTTCTTTGTTTATCTGAGACCTCAGAATGGCTCTGAACTTCATGCCAGGCATCCATGAAAAACTCATTTCATTAGGGTTTGTGTAGCTCTAAAACACAAAGTACAATAAAATTATGGTTCCAAATATTAAACACTGTCTAATTTTTGTTGTGCTCGGCACTTACAAAGTAGTTGCTGTAATGGTCACCAGAAGAAAGGTGCCATACAATCTTGTTTGATGGACACATTTCCTCACAGACATGGCACAGGTAAACCTGGGTTGATGTGCCTGGACTGAAACACAAAGTCAGCAGAGACAGACCTGGAAGAAAGTATATAGAATAAATACTTTAGCACTTTTCATAAGTCACATATTTAGAAGCAATGAAAATTATCAGAGAATAAAATGTTTCTTCATTTTTCTCAAGCAATGATAATACAATCTTGTGTCAGTACACATTTATTGCTTAAGTTACAGTGGGTACAATATCATTGTGCTGTTGATTTAACGGTTTCATTTATTCCAATATTTCTCCCAAGTAAAGGGCAACTAACAAGCATTTTATACAGCAGTAAATCTGTATCCCAGGTCATCTTTACTTATAGAAATGTTACTAACCTAACATGGGTTGTTTGGTTTTACCAGTGCCTTCAATAATAACAATGCTGGGAATGAAACCTGCAGAGCAAATGTAAAAGGGACAGAAATTATGATTACACTTGAGCTACTCAGGACAGTTCACATCAATCTTAAATTTCAAATAAACAGGCAGAGTGAAACTAGAAACACTAGAAACTTCTGGCACAACTTCACCCACTGTCAAGGTGCACAAACAAAGTAAAAACAAATGGGAAAACAAATTGTCCAGCAACACTTGCACTTTTTAAAGCAACTTGAATGTAAAGACCAATGTCAAAAAGAGTTCAGAGTACCCGAAAAGCACTGGTCTTTACATTCAAGTTGCTCCATACAGTGCAAGTCCAGACTACTGTACATTGGCAGTATGACAATGATGTTCAGATGTGTTAATAACCCTGCTGTGATCCATTTGAACCATCTCAGTTCACATGGTACACAAAAGGTGTCACTATGCTTCTGACATACTAAGCTATGCATTCCATCCACCTATTTTTCAGTTTGTGCACAAAATACAAAAGTTCAACCAAAGAAAAAAAAAATCCAAACACTACAAAAAGTTATGCTTGTATAAGGTGGCAAAGTTGGCCTACACTTACTTACAAAACACAGTGTGCAATAAGAACATTACTTATACCAGAGATTACACAAGGCTTGTGTGACTAGAAGACGCTATTCATTGCGCCATATGTGAATGCAAAGGAAGGAAGCCTCTCGCCTTCATACATCCTGTTTACATTTCTCTACGACACAAAGTCAAATCAGGAAGTCACATCTAGAACAGCTATGGGCTCCTCATCTAGTGAGCCTCTAGCTTCACATTTCTCCATACATGGTTCACATCAACCAGCATGCACATGTATACATTCTGAACATAAAACCTAAAAAGCAAACATATTAAAACCACCTACTGTATCACTCTAAGCTTTAATATGTTTCAAATATGCCACCTTAGTGTAAGAGGTTAAGCTATAGTATGTTCCTATGTCCAGGGGTTAGCATATCGTGGCCTTCAGATACAGTACACTAGCAAAGGCAGGGAAGAAGACTTGGTAACAAAAACATGAACATAAACAATGCAGATTGCAACATAAAAAAACATCAGCTGTGCAAAATGATGCATTCACATTGTCTGTTAGGCTTCAAGGATACATGCTATGCATTTTGGTAACACTAAATGTAAAGGGGGAAAAAGTCTTACCATAAGGCTTGAATGTATCTAAACAGAGGTAAAGAAAAAAAAAAAAAAAAACAAGATTAATTAACTAGACATAGAGTCCAAGTTACATATTCCATTGTTGATGAAATACAAAAAATTAAATGTATACAAAAGTAGGGCAATAAAAATGAAGCATTACCATTTTGGAAGATTTCTTTCATTTTCTGTGGGTAAAGAACAGAGGAAACACACAGAGGAGGTTTATTAGTATAAAATGCAATTAATAATAATCAATTTCATGCATATTATCAGTTGTAGAGTTTGCAGTTTTTTTGTTGGGGTTTCTGTGTCAACACAAATAAAGTTTAATTCCTACCAGTCTGTGCATCCCCGACCACACATGTTTCTTCAAAAGGGATACCGCAGTAAATGTGGAGCAGCATACCTAAAGCAACAAATAATAAAAGCTGCATCAGCAACACAAAATAGGATAAGATAGAGGACATTTGTTTACTTGATTTGTAAGGGCTAAACTAACTGAATTCTGTTCTTAAAATGTTCTGAGAAGGACACAGGGAAACAGGAATGCAATGAAGGGAATTAGGATTTACTCAACTCAATTTACCCTGCATGTCCCTCATTTATCCCACTGTGAAAAAGTATTTCTTCCTCAAGAATGAGGGTATCGAAACTAACTGTATTGGAAAATTTTAAATATTAGAAAAAAATCATTTGGAATATTATAACTATGTATAAAATATGTAAAGGGAACATTCATTCATCCATCTTCATTCGCTTTATCCGAGACCAGGTCGCGGGGGCAGTAGCCCAAGCAGAGCCTCCCAGACTTCCCTCTCCCCACACACCTCCTCTAGCTCCTCAGGAGGACCCCAAGGCGTTCCCAGGCCAGCCGGAAGACATAGTCTCTCCAACGTGTCCTGGGTCTGCCCTGAGGCCTTCTCCTGGAGGGACATGTCCGGAAAACCTCCCCAGGGAGGCGTCCAGGGGGCATCCTAAACAGGCGCCCGAGCCACCTCAACTGGTTCTGCTCAACGCGGAGGACCAGCAGCTCTACTCTGAGCTCCTCACTGGTGACTGAGCTCCGCACCCTATCCCTATGGTGTGCCCAGCCACTCTCCGGTGGAAACTCATTTCTGCCGCTTGTATCCACGATTTCATTCTTTCGGTCATGATCCAAAGTTCATCGCCATAGGTGAGAGTGGGAACGTAGATCGACCGGCAAATTCAGAGCTTCACCTTATGACTCAGGTCCTTCTTCACCACAACGGACCGGTACAGAGACCACATTACTGTGGACACCACACCGATCCGTCTGTCAACCTGCCGCTCCATTTTTCCCTCACTCATGAACAAGACCCTGAGATACTTAAACTCCTCCACTTGAGGGAGCAACTCGCCCCCAACCCGGAGAGAGCAATCCACCTTTTTCCAATTGAGAACCATGGCCTCGGATTTAGAGGTGCTAATTCTCATCCATACATGTAGACTGGTTGGGCAAACCCCCATGAACCCTCCAACACCCTAGTGAGGGTATAGAGCTGGTCCAGTGTTCCACGGCCGGGGCGAAAATCGCACTGCTCCTCCTGAATCTGAGGTTCGACTGTCGGCCAGATTCCCCTCTCCAGTACACTGGAATACACTTTCCCGGGGAGGCTAAGAAGTGTGATCCCCCTATAGTTGGAACACACTCTCCAGTCCCCCTTCTTAAAAAGGGGGGCGGCCCCCCGGTCTGCCAGTCCAGAGGCACCACCCCCAACCCCCACGCAATGCTGCAGAGGCATGTCAGCCAAGACAGCCCCACAACATCCATAGACTTGAGAAACTCGGAGTGGACCTCATCCACCCCCGGAGCCTTGCCACGGAGGAGTTCCTTAACTACCTCAGCAACTTCATCCAAGATAATGGACAAGTCCCCTCCCTAATCCTGTAAGATTTGAGTCTTATAGACTCTAGTTACTTTATCAGCTTTAGTTACTTCTCATACCTGTAGTTCCCTTTAGTTACTTGTCATAACTTTATTGTCCTTGTCTATACATATTACAGCTGTATTGATGATGGTCCAGAACTACTGAGCTTTGGTTATTTTAATGCATTTATTTCCCTTGCTTATATATCTTACAACTGTAATGAAGTAGAATCTGCTGACTTTGAATGCTGTAACTTCTGTGTAGAGACAGGATGTCTGCATCTCTTTGTGACCAGACTATTTACATTTTAACAGAGGCCTGTTTTACACTCACACCTTGACCCACTTAGCATATCCCAAGCTTTGCTTTGTCTTGGGATGTCTTGCAGAGGCCGGGGGCTACAACCTGAGATGATCACCTGGCCAATTTAACATACTTATTAGCATCACACACACAGGGTGCCTACAACTCAGGCCCACCCATTATTCGGGGGTCCATTGATCAAGACCAAGCCGCCACCTGAGACACACACATACCTAGATTTATCATATTTCAACATGGAAGTGTGTGCTCCAGCTCACACCAAATGACCAATAGGATCACGAACTATTGAAGGTTGCAGCCCTGTCCAGGGCGGAGCAGTCCAAGAAGATAAAATGTATTGTAAGACCTTAATTCGGGGTCAGTGGATGGAATTCCTGCGGGGGCGTTATCTCTCTGATCCCAGCGCTGTAAAGATTTTAATGTGATCAGACTTTCGGTAAGCTTTCTGTTGATTTTAAACAGCCCTTTCCTGTCCTCACTTCTCGTGCTTCCAACTAAAGAATTGGGTTAATTTCTAACACTCTCAGGATGCAGTTCTCTCTTTGCAGCTAAGTAACAAAAGATGAAAAGTTTCAGTACGAATGACCAAATATTGAACTGTGGATTTGTTTGTCTCTGCTTGATGCAACATACAACTTAATGTGTAAAACACTTATCCAGCAGCTGTACCTTTCTGAAGTTGTGTGATTTTAACCACCAGACCAGTGGTGGCCATCATGAAGACGACAGTCAGACCACCCAGGATCACAGTCGTCAGGCTTGTCATTCCATCAGATTCCTCTTTAAGAGAAATGATAGTGTTACACTGTGTTTTAATCTGGTGGCTTTAGACATGGTTAAAAATGCATGTGAAATTGCACACAGGATTTCCCACGGCTTGACTAAAATCCTGTTGTCAGGTTTGCCCGGCTGCACCTTCCTCTCTTCTCTCTTTCTCGCTCTAGTCTGCTCCTTCTCACTGACTCTCTTGATTAACACACCTGTCCTGATTTTCTGACACTCTTCAGCTGCGCCTCCTTTGTCACTCCCTATTTATACCCAGCCTTACCTTCACTCCCCTGCTGGTTCTTTCTAGTTGTTAGCCTT
>NW_018127962.1:967085-1005375 GCF_001952655.1 Monopterus albus
ATCTTACAACTGTAATGAAGTAGAATCTGCTGACTTTGAATGCTGTAACTTCTGTGTAGAGACAGGATGTCTGCATCTCTTTGTGACCAGACAGCCTATTTACATTTTAGCAGAGGCCTGTTTTACACTCACACCTTGACCCACTTAGCATATCCCAAGCTTTGCTTTGTCTTGAGATGTCCTGCAGAGGCCGGGGGCTACAACCTGAGATGATCACCTGGCCAGTTTAACATACTTATTAGCATCACACACACAGGGTGCACTTAGCATATCCCAAGCTTTGCTTTGTCTTGGGATGTCCTGCAGAGGCCGGGGGCTACAACCTGAGATGATCACCTGGCCAATTTAACATACTTATTAGCATCACACACACAGGGTGCCTACAACTCAGGCCCACCCATTATTCGGGGGTCCATTGATCAAGACCAAGCTGCCACCTGAGACACACACATACCTAGATTTATCATATTTCAACATGGAAGTGTGTGCTCCAGCTCACACCAAATGACCAATAGGATCACGAACTATTGAAGGTTGCAGCCCTGTCCAGGGCGGAGCAGTCCAAGAAGATAAAATGTATTGTAAGAACTTAATTCGGGGTTCAGAGAATGGAATTCTCGGGAGCTCTGTCTCTCTGATCCCAGCGCTGTAAGACTTTCCTGTGCCCAGACTTTCAGTAAACTTTCTATTGATTTTAAACAGTCCTCTCCTGTCTTCACTTCTCGTGCTTCCAACAAAAGAATTGGGTTATTTTCTAACAATCCTTTACGGAAGGCATGTCGGGGGATTGAGGAGATCTTCAAAGTAATCCTTCCACCCGCTGATGACATCCTTGGTTGAGGTCAGCAGCACAGCACCTCCACTGTAAACAGTGTTGGCAGAACACTGCTTCCCCCTCCTGAGCTGCTGGACAGTTCTCCAGAATCTCTTTGAAGCCAACTGAAAGTCTTCCTCCATGGCCTCACCGAACTCCTCCCAGGCCTGAGTTTTTGCCATGATGACTGCCAGAGCTGTGTCCCGCTTGGCCTGTTGGTACCTGCCAGATGCTTCAGGAGTCCCATGAGCCAACCAGGCCAGATAGAGCTCCTTCTTCAGCTTGACGGCATCCCTTACTTGCAGTGTCCACCGCTGAGTTCGGGGATTGCCGCCGCGACAGGCACTGGAGACCTTACGGCCACAGCTCCCAGCAGCCACCCTGACAACGGAGGTGTGAAACATAGTCCATTCTGACTCCAGTCTCCCTCGGGTTTGGGCCTGCCAGGTCTGTCCAGCTTTTTCCCCCGCCATTGAATCTAACTCACCACAAGGTGATGATCAGTTGACAGCTCAGCCCCTCTCTTCACCCGAGTGTCCAAAACATAAGGGAACATCATGTTCTAAAATGAATCTTAAGGTTATAGTGAATAATTAGTGTTAAACTTTAGGTGGGGAGTGAAACAGTTTATAAATAATAAAATTATGTAAACAGCTAAAAGCATTGCAAGCGCTCTAAAACTGATATCTTGTTATTTTGCTTTTTCCCTTCAATATATGTCACTTTCGAAATTTAAATGGTGGGCTGAATTTTTCATCATCTCGCTGGCCAACCTGTGGCATCTTCCAGTGCAGGGGGCTATTCCAGAAAGTACGTTTAGTAAAAACTCTGAGTTCATTCACCCTGATTTGAGCAAAACTCTGAGGTTGCAGCTCCAGAAACAGAACGTTAAGTCTGAGTCAGTCGTAACTTCCTCTGTCAATCAAACCTGCCCACCCAGAGTTGCTCTCTGTGTCCTCCCTCCTGATAGTAGCGTATTCATTTGTTAACCAACACCTATCTTTACTAATGTTTCCATGTTTATGATCAGTTGGTTGTCATTGTATGGAGAGAGACTGCAGTCACCACATGAGGTTCCTATCAGAGGTCTATAAATAAACTTGCATCCTATTGGTTTGATTTCATCTTCCACTGTCAGCAGCACAGTGTCCTCGTCATCTGATAGCTGAATAAATAAATAAATTCCAGCACTTTACCATCCATTAAAGAAATCCACATCTGCTAAACAAAAGAATGAGTGGATTACGCTTACTAAAATGGAACACTGTTTTGACTCTGTTCTCTAACTCAGGCTCTCTCACTGCTGCTGTTTTTTTAACAAATGGTCAATATCACACAATATTTCTAGGTCCACTGGATTGAAATGGCACCTCTGCTATTTATTTACCTGCTGCCATGGTGAACTGTAGTATTGGAGTTTCACTGATGATGGCTTTATTAATCATCGTGCACTTATTTCAGACTGAACACACTCCATGTTAGACTGAATCTGAACAGCTGTTCTGGATACAAAAGCCCACTATTTTCATCTCAACTCAGAGGTCAGTGTTCACTTCAGAGTTTGTTAAACCTGCTTTCCGGTGTTAGAAATTAATAAATTAGTCAGATAATTATTAGACTTTAATGTGTTAGTAATGTAGTTTAGTAAGATTCAAAGTCTGCTCTAGTTTGCTCTGCTTCAAGGTTAGAAGATAATGTTGATTCTGAAAAGTGTACCTTGACACCAATTGTTTTCTTGTATTAATCTTGTGTAAGAATTATGTCTGAATGAATGTTTTAGTTATACATCACGAAAACAACATACACACACATGGAATTCTTCATTTTGTTATGTCCAGCTGCTCCAAGCATGTGGAGCTCTAGATAAGAGAAGGAGACGTCGGACTGTCTCCAACTCCTGATGTTTTTATATCTTTTTGTGTAAGGGGTTAGCCCAAAACCTTATAAATGTATTAGGCTCTATGTTTCCGGGGTCTCTCTTCTCCAGCAGCTTGTCTGAGGGAGGGAGCCACCCGGGTTTGTGTTTCTGTAACTTTTATGAATGAGCCTCAGATGTACAACTCAACCAGTAGCTCTAGTTAATTAATGATTGGGCTATATTAAGTAGCATTATGGCAGTAGTAGAATTCATTCATTTCTGGAATTACCTACCACATGCTAGTTCAGATAGTCATGAGGGGGTATCATGCTGGAATGAGCTTTGTATAATCAATTTACCAGTTTTGCTCTGAGCAGTTTAGATTTTTTTTTTTTCAGAATGATGGCTGTTGTTCAAGTTGTTAGTAGAGATGTACCGATTTTAATTTTCTTTAAGATTCAGATTTTCTTTCTAAGAATTGTAATTGACAGCATGCAAAGACATTTTTGCACCTTTTTAAAATGAAAAATTAAACTGTAATAAAAACAAAACTTTCTATTAAAGTTTTACATTTTCTCTCTCTCACACTCTTTTCTTACAATCTTCCAGGTAAAGCGCAATATTTATGCTTCTCCAAATATAAACCAGCAACAAGTAATAAAACCAGAAGAATGTCTGTTAGTACTGAGCACAGTTCTTTTAGAAGTGTGTGTAGTTTGTATTTCCTGTGTTTTACCACGGGCTGGATTCACTGTACTTATACATTTCATGTTTAGCCAGTAATTCCTTCATTGTTTACTAACTATCAGAGATTTGGACTTGTTTGGACTTGAAGTGCAACTTCCCCACTGAGCTTAAACACCAAGCGCTTCTAATGCGCATGTGTAGAGAAGAACGTGATTTTCTGTCCATATGCACGCGAGATTCTACGCGCTGCACAATAGAGGTGGGCGATATTGTAAAATTTGGTATCGATCCGATACCAAGTAAATACAGGGCCAATATCACCGATACCGATACCGATATTTTTTTTAAAGCACACAATATAAATTACATTCACTTTCTTGTATAGGGGATATCAGTGTTTAACTTCAAATTTATGAAGTGATTGCATAATTATTATGCTAAATCTGAATGCATTTTCATAACCATTAAAAGATGTTGTGATTTGCTCTTAGTGTGCCTGTAATTAGTCATGTGTCAGGTAAAAAAAAAACAGGACATATTTCAAATATGAAAACAATATATTATTATAATAAACTCAATTTGCAAACATGAACTGTGCATGAAATTATCGAGAATAGTAATAGCATTAAGAACAGAAAAACAGAATAATACTATAAATTAAAATACATTAAAGAATAATATAGTAACAAAACAAAATTCTCCCTTTAACAGTACTTAACTGGCTTTAACAAAACATAAAGTGCACTAAATTATTACTAGAAAACAAAGCAGCTGTTTTGTTAAGACTCACTAATATAACAGATTAAATAATTTCCCTTTTCGCACACTGTCTTCGCTTATAAACAAAGTGCACACAATTGTTTGTGAAAAAATAAAGTGATTAAAGTGCAAATAACTAAACAAAAATACCAAGCAAAATTCCTAAAACCCTCATCTTCAACGACAGAGAGAGTGGTTGCGGGTCCTTTGCGATCATTTCAGCAAGGCTCCTATATATTTTTTCAGGTAACACTTTACACTAAGGTTCATTAGTAAACATTAGTTAACAGTATTAGTTGAACTAAGCATGAACAATACTTCTACTGCATTTATCCATCTTACTTATACTAATACATTATTTAAAATTTAAAGTTTTATTTGTTAACATGCACTGTGACTAACATGAACAATCAATGAATAACTGTATTTAAAGGAAAGGACGTGACCGGTGACCAAGTATGATGTCCCATACTCGGACACCATACAAAAACATATTTTCACCGATGTTAGCTACCTGGATATTCTTTGCCTCTCTGAAGCTCAAATGACTCTGCCAGTGACGTCTGTCTCACTGCCGGGGGTCTGTCTGGAGGATTTCCCTCCTCTCTTCTTTGCTTTTGCAGTTCGTTGTTCTCTTTTTCATGTTGTTTAATGTGTTTGTGCAAATTAGTTGTGTTGCCACAGTAGCGAATGGCCTTCTTACATATATCACAATTCGCTGTGTTTTCATTAAAGGTTGTAAAATACTTCCACACAACACTCCTTTGATACCACCTCTCACTCACTGGCACTGCAGCTAAAAGACTCTGCTTGCTTGGATATGGCGCTGCTGAGTCACGTGACGGTAGGACAACGAAACACAGCAAAGCAGGGAGGGGTGAACAATGTGCATGTGAAAGGAGCTGCATAAGAGACAGAGTTCTATACAAGCTCGTTTTAAATATATTTCATGCTAAATAAATTTTAAAAACCCTTAATATCGATATTTTTATGTGAGGATCGATCCTTACCGATACAACGCCTAGAATCGATGTATCGATACTTAAGGATCGATCCGCCCACCCCTACTGCACAACATTGTCGCTAGTTACTGCCGCTCACCGTTTACTTTGAAAACTGGCCGTTTTAAGTCGGAATAGACACATCAGTATCGAAGAGCTAACTGACAACAAACAAGAAAAAAAAGGCTAACTGAGAATTTTCTTTACTTTTAACAATAGTGCAACAAAAATCCCCCAAATGGCCTACTAATACACAGACAAAATGAACAAGTCCAGCCGGACTGACTAGTGTAGATTCACCCACCTGGCATCGCAGGCTGTAGTGCTCCATGGTCAAAAGTTCTTGCTCCGTGAACAAACTAAAAACACTTATCTCCAGGCGGGAAGTGAATGCAAGGCGGCAAAATTATTTAACAAACTGCAGGAAAAAAAAGTAGGGTACTCTGGTGTGTAGCGGTCAACATCGTGTTGGAGACCAAATGAAAACAAACTCCTCAAAAACCGCTTCCTCTTTTCCGAGGTAAAACTTCCCCACTATTAAAACGACAGTCCGGGTTCAGCCGCGATTTTCCTCTCAGCACCGGAATATGCGACTCCTCCCTCCCATCGACGACTGGGTCATCCTGCAACAGGCAAACGGACTTCACATGTCTGTACAGTTGAGGTTAAACTTTAATTTACCGTGTATTGGAAGTTGTGGAAAGAACAAGTGGCGCAGCACAACATTCTGTAGTGTGAGTGGCTCGCTTCCCCTTTTTATTATGTCTATTCATAGTGTGGCTGTCAGCATAGCGGACATTGGTACATCATAATGTTAAAAGGTCATTTCACACAGAAAACTGATGATTGTTTTTTATGGACATAGTCTGAAACTTGCAAATCTAATGGTCCCAGGACCTGTAATCATTTTGCACTGCTTATCAGTCAGCTTGAATTAATTTTGAACAGCTTATCAGTTAGGTTTGCATAGTTTGAAGATTTCCGTGCATCGTGAGAAGGTCGGACACTATAAGCTTCTATTTCTCTATGAAGCCTCTTCCGGCTCTTTTAAACCAGGAACTCACAATAAGACGAAACAGACCGCTTTAGATTTTATAAAAAATAACCGTACTGGTTTTTTCAGAGGATCACAGGTAAAATTAACATTACACGTCCAGATCTCTTCCACCATCAACCTGCGCGCAGGCAGCTTGGAAGATGAAAGACCCTGAACCAAGAAACCTATATAATTTTAATCATTTTGGGCTAGCCCCATACTACGCAGGGCGTCAAACCGTGACGTCACCTGATATGCCAGCTTGCAGCTGACCATAACGTTAGTCAAAACATGAGGAAAAGTCAAGGTGTGTGGCTGTTGTTTTTGTGGTGTGTATCTAGAACAATTTGACATGACATTACACATTAAGACAAATATTAAGATTAGCATTACAGTTAATACTAACAGCTCTTTGCCTGCAACCTTGGCCTACATGCAGTCTGTACTGCAAGCACATTAAACTGAACAGTTAACCGCCTGAGCTAGACAACCTGTCTCCATTAAACATTTCTAGACAACAAATCTCTGAATATCTATCTAACTAAGAAATAACCTAACAGACACCCCTCGTGTTTTATTGGAAGCGTCTGACGAAGTGTACCACTTCTCATCAGGTTCCAGATGATGGAAAGAATATTTAGTCACACAAATATCAAAGTGCACTTAATTACCTTTATTCACAGATGCACATCTGGAGATCAGCCAAGATGATCTGATCTTACATCTCCAACACTGTGTGTTATATACTATTCTTCCCGCCTCCTTACATTCCTTAGGATGCAGCTGAGATCAATCAATACTTAGCTAAAGTTCTCTCCCACCATACACAGTGCTTTTCTCATGACACTTAAGTCTTCCTCCCTAAAACTAAGGTACTTTCCTGTGATCAAAAGCACACATACACATAATGATTACATGAACACTCAGTAATGCTGAGAAAGCTAAAACTTATCCTTATCAGTTCATTAAGTATAAACAGTGGAGTGTAACCAGACATCTTTATGTCCACTGTTTTCAATCATTTGCTTTCTCCTGTGACTCCCTTCATGTGAAGCAGTGCTAAGCACTACTCCCAAAAGTACATTTCAGTTTAGAGTGAACACACATTGCAACTGATTAAAACATGGTTGAAGGTTACATTCTTGTTCAGTTCAATTATATGAAACAGTGCTGATGCTTCTCACTAAGGAAGGTTATATTCCTTATAAGTACATAGAAAACGGTGCTGGTGCTTCAGTTACAATGTCTCAGACAACTTAATATTCCACAGGACCTCTCACCAAGTTTCAAGGTCTTATTGTACTTATAATGTTGCAATGGTAGCTGGAGAAAGTATGAGAGTTGTTGGATGTGAGATAATGTTATGAGATTCATTGATGTGTATTGTATTATTTTGGTATAAAGGGACTGCCCCTTTATCAGTTAATCAGAGAACTCTGTGCAGACTACAAAGCTGTGTATGACTTCTTTCCATGCTGCATGAAATAAAGAATTCTCTGAAGCTACTCTCTGGTCTCCAGACATCTTTATTGGGTCCTGCCCCGTTCCCACCACCACAATAGTCATGGTTGTACAGATAATTGAACCAGAAAACCTCATGCATCTTGGTTATTATCATAATGAAATTGGAAGTTTGAAATGCACCTCACTGTCTGCACAACCTGATATCCTAGTATATTTCAGCCTCCTAAATTGCCTGGTTACAACATGTTCCTTCCAATTTCCAATCCAACAAATGTGAACGTCCTCATCTCTCCACTGACATGACACTTGGAATGTGAATACACTGTAAAAATGAAGATCAAAATGTGTGTTCCAGGTGAAACAGTGGTTAGAGCTGTCACCTCACAGCAAGAAGGTTCCAGGCTCAAGTCCCAGCCCACCCACTGTCTTTCTGCCTAGGGTTTGCATGTTCTCCCTGTGCCTGCGTGGGTTCTCTCTTGCCTACTCCGGCTTTCTTCCACAGTCCAAAGACATGCAGCTGAGGTTGATTGGTGACTCTTGCTGTGAATTCTGAACCATGTGAAACCTGATGTCATTTCTCGCAATACAACATCGTTTCGTTGCAGTTTTCCTGTCCTGTGTCTTCCTGGAACCTGGGGCCATAAAAGAGAACTGAATACAATGGCCAATAAATGCTGCTAACAACAGTTTGTTCATTCAGGAGGTGAACAGCATCATTTGAAAATGAGCTACTTTGTGACACCTACTGAAATACTTTACATGTGAATTATACCCATGATCATAGTTTCATTATTTCATGTTTTACATTATATCTGTAATTTTGATTACTTTTGATGCATCCATTTAATTTTTGGCACAGAATCCTTTGGTTTTCTGTGTTTTATAAGGTATGAAATCTAATTGTTTTTCAGATCACGGGAGGTCATGAGGTTGATTGCTTTATTATGGTAGTCCTTAGTTTTCTTACTTATAGTTTGAACTACTTGTGTTTGGTTTCCATATAGTTTCATGTACTTCATTTATCATGTTGGCATTAACCATACCATTGAAGAAAGTATAACTCGTCATTATATATGATGTAGTCTAAAAGAAACACCTCAGCCACTTTTAGGGCGTTAAGGGATTGTTGCTCCTCACGCTTATTTGATTTTCTGGGTTTTACTATGATCAGCAAGTTCCCGGCATGAATATAGTTGCACCAGAGGGTAGTATAGAGTCTCACATTTATTTATAATATTTATAATCAGGCGGGGCACCCCTCTGTGTGTGACTGAACTTGCATTTACACAGCACTCTAAATTCCCTTTAGGTGTGTGGTTGTGTGTCTCTTAAGTGTCAGCCCTGTGATAGATGTGATGTGGGAGAGCTTTTCCCTGGTCCAGCTCTCACCCACACAGTTCTCTAGCTGCTGTCAAAAGTCAAAGTCTAAACAGTCTGTTGCAAAATATAAGATTTTTGGGGGGTAAAAAAATCAAAAACACCCCAATAGCATCTGTTTCTGGTCCATGGAGCAGAAGTGCTGCAGAGCTCAAGACATCCCTATTATACCCTCTATAGCTCCCTCTATAGCTCCTCCTTGCCTGTGGCTTGTATCATCCCACCCTTCTCTCTGACCTACTGTATACTATTATTTCATTGGTCAATATAGGTTTCTAAAAAAAAATAAAAATGACCTCACCAGGCAAATGGAAGTCATGCTGACTCCTTCAGGTTCAAGGCTAGGTTACAAGACTGACATTACAAATGAGCAAACAATACCTTCTTGACATGTATCTGATGAATGGTACAGTACAAACCATCCAGACATCATAAACATGGCAGAAACACCCTTAAGGTGACATGAAGTGACATGCAACATGTTAATCTGTCATATAAATATGTCCAACCCATCAAGAAGTGGCAAGCAGACACATTAATCTGTAATAAAGATGACACTTAGACAATATTAATTTGGTGCCACTGTGCCAGGCAGGCGTCCTCAGATGACATATTGAAGTCACCAGACAGACTAATGGCCTCTGAACTGTCAGTTGTTAAACAAATAAGAAAAATTAATGATTCTCCACATAACATCAAAAAAAGGTTCTTTCTATCTTTCCATCTCTCGAGTGCAGCAGGTGCCCCAGTGCTTACATTCAGTCTAGACAGCCGTCCAAGTAACAGACTGATAAGCTCTCTCCTTCACTCAAGGCCACTGGGATCATCTCACAGTCAAATTTCTCACCTTTGCCTGTATTGTAGTGGTTAAAGCAAGTATAGTTAACATATAATAAAGTACAATAGGAGTGTATACATTAAATACATATATATTACACATGTAGTTAATAGTTATAGATCACAATATGAGTGAGATGCTTGCCTTACTCCTGCAAGCTCTGCCCTTTACTTTGTAAACTGTTGTAAACTGTGAGAGGTGTTTGTGTGCTGGAGCATAAACACCATGGAGACTAGTATTTATGACCGGGAGGTCATGTCCTGTTTTGGATATGAATATCTTACTGAATAAGCATTTCCTAAAAAGGGGAATGTTAGTACTGATGGGAAACAGAGAATTTGACATAAACAGGAGAAAAGGAGGAGATAAATGTTCTGTGAAATGTTTATTCAGTAAGTAAATGAGGCATAGTGCCCACTTCGTACTTCAGTACTGACATAACATACAGTAATGATAATCACAACATTCCTTGTAATGGTCAAACAAAGAGCTGAGTTTGATTATCATATAAGTATCTCATTTATTAATTGGGGTGTAATAATGTGTTTTTCTTATAATTAATAGTTTATTTTCTCTCTTAAGGTCTGAGCCTGCATACTGAATGCTCTGTGTGTGTGAGTGTTATATAAAATAAGACATTGTAACTTGACCCATGGTTCCTGATCATGCAGAGGGCCTCTCTTATCTAAGTCTTTAAAGTAGCTCATGGCCTGAGCTGGGGCAGAGCGCTCTCCTTAGAGTAGGATGATAGATCATTGGCTGTGTACTCAATAAAGACAAAAAACACATTTGTTCAGTTTCTCATCCTTTATTTAAGTTCACTAAGGTTGCTTGTTTTCACATTCTGAAACAGTGAGGTGCTGAATGCATCGTAATGCAAGGAGCAAGAATTAGGGAATAAAAGGCCAAATTTCTTAGAGCCCTTTTCCAACCGGAAATAAATTACGGCCTGCAAGTGACAGGGTAGCACAAAGTTTTGCATACTGCTAAATGATTTGGATACAGTGAATCACGTTGTCCTCCTGTAACCTGAATGTACCAACCCACAGTCTGAACGGATTTTTCTCTGAATGTGTCAAAAGTCATGACCCTTGTTAATAATTCACAGAGCTGAGTGTCTGCAAAGCCCACTGACTTTTACTGTCTGATTTTCTGCCACTTTGGTGAGTTGAAATTGCTCTTGTTAAAGCTTGATGAGGAGAGTTCAGTAACATTTGCTCATTTTCATGTAGTGACTAGATGAGTACTACTGTGAGGCGTGTTTGTCAGGTTTGCCCGGCTGCACCTACTTTCTCACTCCCCTCTCTCTGTTTTCACTCCCTAACCCTGATCACGTTTTCCTTTACACCTGTTTCTTAACCCCAGATTACCACCAGCTGCACCTGATTCGTTTCTCCCTATTTAGTCCCTGCTCTTCGTTCACTCCCCTGCCAGTTCTTTCCAGCATTTATCAGGCCCGTTTGTTACCCATTGTTCCTTTGACTCTATGTTAGTTTTGTCTTGCCTCCTTCTCTCCAGCTGCTTGGATTTATCCCTCCTCGCCTTAGTTGCTCCTTCGGACCACGGACCTCCTACACTCTTCTCCACCACAACCTGCAGGTCGATACACAGTTCTCTACTTACCGTATGTTTACATTTCTGTTATCTTCAGTATTATCCTACCCGACCAGCCCAGGAGTGTATCCCAGTGTCTGCAGCCCGGTCCTCTTCACCTCATATCAATCACTGACTGTGTACATGTCCTTGCTCGACACCCGGTCCCTGCATTTCTCCACTGTTCATTTCTTGTCATTAATAATCACTGTAAATAAAACTACCACTGTCTGCACCGAAGTCAGCCACCTGGGTCCGTCTATTTTTGTGACTCGCTCGCTTCTGTGTTCGAGTCATCCTAACAGTGTTCTTTTATTTGAGAAGAGAATAACAAAAGGATTTTTCACAGTGTGAAATTTATTATGCATTAACGTATCAAAATAAGCATGTGCACATGGATCTTCACTGTTTAGGAGAAACAGAAAAGACTCAACTTATCGGTATACAATATTTATATGAAAAGGTGCTACTATCTAATTGGTCAAAAACTGTTGGGCAGGAGCCGTGGTTTGGCCTTAACTCTCCCGATATTGGTCCTTCAGTCCGTCCGTCCTTGTACATCCTTCCTGCTCCAATCGTACAGGACAGCGCCCTAGGAAGGGGAGGAATACTTGTACTGCCTTAAATCCTACATAGACACTCACTTATTCTTTTGTTTCTGACTGCTCCATATTAGGCATTACTTTCCGTTTCACCACTTAAAACTGTTCTGTGTGTGTGTGTGTGTGTACATAATGGTTCTACCTTTGAAGCTTTCTCCTCTTCCAGCCTCCAGATCTAATCTCTGTATAAATAACCTTGGGGTCCCACTGAACTGTAACTCCCCTGGCTTTTTAAGCCAGGTGGTGATAATAAATTAACTATGGACTCTCTTAGCCTGTGCTGTAAATCTAATGAGATTCAGTGATTTAGTGAACAAGTCTCTATAATGTTGAACCGTTTCAGTGACTAACACATTATATATTGACCAGTGATTCAGTGAACACATAGGGTGATATGTAACTATGTAAACATAACTGTGACATACAAGTATGTAAACTTGTGTGCTATAAAATAAAAACCTTAACAAAACCTATTCATAAGTGCATAAAATGAAATTCACCCCAACACTACCTGCACAGGTTAGGCCATAAACACATATCTAACATTTGTTTGCTTTTAGCAGAAGGATGTCTTATTTGTCAAATTCATTTTTACAATTCAAAATCACAAAAAAATGCCCCATAAAGCTTTGTAAGCTGTACAACATCCTGAACGTCCACCCTGAAAACATATCAGACAATAATTTGTTATTTAAGGGGGACTGTGTGACAAATATCAAAGACAACGATCACTGAGCTAACACTGAAAAATAATAAAGCATTGAAGAGAAAAGGTTAAAATGATGTCTTGGAGACGATCAGAGCAAATCTTGCGATGAAAACCCAATTCATCTGTACAACCTATGATACCCTCTATCCTCAGTTAATTACTAACAGTTGAGTTGCATTATGGGTAATGCAGGCACCATGTTTTGACAAGTTGATATAACAAAAGTAAAGGAACAAAGGGACAGACACACTTCTTTAGGTCAAGTCATTTAATCAAATTAAACCTTTTGCTAACAGGATTTGATCAAGCCTCAGTGTTCTCCTGAATGACAATGTAAAACAAAAACAACATTCCCACGCACACTTTTCTCTCCCTGACACACACATACTCACACACTAAAACACAAAGCCGCAGCTGACATTGGTAATGGACACACGGAACAATTAGCTGACCAAAAGTGATTGAAAGACCGAAGTGCCACAACAACACGTGGACTGTTCAGCGTTTTGTTGGAGGGTGACTGATCCCCTATAAATGGCAGGCATCAGCTGTAAACTGTGTAAATAATCGGTTGCTCTAGCATAAACCTCTCATTTACAATTATAACTTATCTTCACCTATAAATGAGTGGTAGCTCTCAGAAACAAATGTGAACTCCCTTCATCCTAGTATGTTACAGCAAACGAAGATGAACTCACCCTGTGATACAGAGTGAAAAGAAAGTGTCACGCACGACAACAAGATGTCAACAACAATAAAAAAGTGTTGAATATAGAAATTGTGGAATGAGGTCTTAGATTGTTCTCTGCTTTTGTACCCCTCAAAATGTTACGTAGAAAAAGAGAAAAAACTGATGTGAGAAGAAGTAAAGAAAAGTCATTCATTTTCATATAGTCCTCAAGTTAAACGTCTTCCAAATTTTTTTGTCCTCAAAATAATCTAATTCTTAAATCCTCTTTCTTCTCAAATTCATTTGGCACTTTTACCATCTCAGTCCTCGAAATAAAAAAAAGCTGAATCAGCATATTTCTCACCCCGTACTTAGTTTACACATACAGCCTCATTTTTTCTTTCTCCACCATCCACATATGTAAAACAACCCCAAGTTTCTCTGACTGTCTGACCCTTTACCCTCCACCCTGATCTGAATGTCACACTGAGTCCCGTCATAGCTCGTCGTGGGCTTCAGCTTCATCTGCTTTGAGCTTGAACTCAGCCGCTGTGATTTTTCCATCTCCGTTGCGGTCCTGGTTGGAGAACATGTTGTCAATGATGCGATAAGGATCAAAGCCAGGAGCCAGTCGACCTTTACCCTCATTCACCTGCCGCATGATGTAGTCGGTAAACTATGGAGACAAAGGGGAATTTTAAAAAAGGGGGTGAAGTAGCAAAAAGCAAAAATGTTCAGATGCACATTTAGGCATTCAAAACAGCAAGTTATCATCACAGACTATGTGATTGAAAGCTGAACTCAAAGTTCTTGAACTCTGTGTGATTGGCTCGTTATGTGGTCTTGGGCAGGAGTACGAGGAAACGGACAATGACTTGGAAAAGATACCAGTTGTTTTGAGGAGTGTTGAGTAAAATTGTTAACAAAGTAATACATTAGGATTAGTTTTAATATTAGACTGAATTAAGAACTTAGTTAGTGGAAGATTGACACTGTTTGTTGATTAGTTAACTTGTTTGTTTACTTTGTGTGTGTATGATTATTCTATCATATTAAGAAAATGAATAATTAGGATTTAGTTTAGAGCACACATAAGTTTGCTTACTTATATGTTACAATTATGTTTACATAGTTAGTTGAGTATATCATTCTATGTGTTCATTGAATTCTTGGCCAGTATTTACTGTGTTAGCCAACTGGAGCACTGTTTGACATCAAGGGGAGACTGGTTCACTAAAACACTGACTCTCATTAGATTTACAGCTTTAGCAAAGAGGGTCCACAGATACTTTATTATCACCACCTGGCTTAAGAGGCCAGGGAATTTGAGGTCACTGGGACACCAAGGGTATTAAACAAGAGATTAGATCTAAAAGCCAACAAGAGGAAGACAACTTCAAAGGCAGGGCAGATAGTTTAATTAGCCAAACGGGAAGCCAGGTCACATATAGTGTAGTTAGTTAGTTGAAAACAAAGAAAGAAGTGAGTGGAGAAATTTAGGCAGAGTAGGATTTCCTCCCTCTTTAGGAAGCTGCCTTTCCCATTGGAGCAGGAAGGATGCAGGAGGAGGACGGATGGATAGATGGACCAATGGAGCAACACGAGAGGACCAGACCAGCCTACAATTGCACATTTCGAATTCTATAAGTAACTGGGTTTCCAGGAGGGTAGGCGTTCCTTCTCGTCCTGAAGACGAATTGAACGGTTTTGCTGTTGAGGTTAGGGCTTCAGATAGAGACGGAACCCAGAGCGCTGTAAATTGCTTTATTCGATGGTCTGTTCAGTTATGATAATAAATGTTTGAAAGGTGATAGTTGACTCCGATTATTCTTCATAAAAGAACACGCTGCAGGAGATACTTTTCTCTTCTACAAATTATTAATCAACTAGCAAGATTCCTGCCCATATACCTGGGTTCAGTCTGTCCATTAAGGTGTTATTTCCAAGTTTAGAAATAGTTTTCTGCCACTGATGTCAATATCTTCATTTTGTTTCTCTCTCTGGGATTTACAGAGGCAGATCTGGAAGATTTTGGGTGGGGTGGCCAGCCTGGGGCACAGATTCAGAGAAATGTTCTCATGTGCCCAACACACCTGGCCAATAAAGCTGATTCTGAAATGGGCCTACAAGTTAGAAGTATATTAAACCCATAGATGTATGATAATAATAAATAATACATTACTTATGATAAAATTTTTTATTTTGTGTAAACATGAGACACATGTGTCCCATGGGGCCCATGGGCTTATAATCTGTTCATTTGCTTTTTAAGCTTTCTGCTGCAAGATCCTTGCTGATGAAACCTCTGAGAACTGAATAAACAATTGCTGATTCTGTTACAACCCTACAAAATCTCTTCGTGTGGCTCCTTTCTACTCACACATACCTCAGAGGGCTCCACCTGCTCATCTTTGTTTTTGTCCATCTCAGTGAAGAGGTCAGGTGACACTTCACTGTTCCAGATGAACATGTAGCCTTCAGGAAGTCCTTCCTCCATGTCTACCAGCTCGATGTCAAACACAAGCACAGCGCTCCCAGGAACTTCATCAACTACACACACACACACATGCGCAAACAGCATCCGCTGCAGTTAGTGATGCTAAATTCTATACTGTCTATTATATTTATGAAATAGGTACAGCTTAAAGTAGATTTATAATCCTGTTACTAGCTCAACAAATTAAAAGACTTCAATGACTTTTGGTGCAATTTTTTACCACAGCACAATAATCAAGATCCAGTCGCTGATGAAGATCATGTGATATGATCAAATGAACTAGAGCAGTAAGTACTAGCAATACTAAAAGGAGTGAGACTATGTAGTGTGATACATTCATCTCTTCATTGTCCCTTTTCTATCTTCCTTTCTTGTATAAGTTAGGTGATCTATAAATATAAGAAGTTTTTTGTCTCTCTTTGTCCAGTGCATTTGTCCTTATGATCTGACTTTGAACTGAGCTCACATTATAAACTCTGCATCTGAGAATTAATATTTAATTGAATTCCACTGACAGTCTAAGCAAATCTTCAACCTTTTCATCCCCATAATATAAATGAGTACATTTTAAGGTACAGGTACAGGAAGTCTCCAGGAAATGACTGTAAATCAATGTACTGTCCTCTGAAGTAATGAAACGACCGTGTGTGCGACTTACTGACTCCTCTCTCCCCATAGCCCAGGTGAGGTGGGATGACAAGGTGCCTTTTCTCGCCCACACACATGTCCATCAGTCCGTCCTCCATCCCTGGGACTACCTGGTTGGCTCCCAGCACGATGTTGTACGACTTTCCATAACTATACCTGAAACAAAGCGAGTGAAACATACAGAATAACTGTACAACGCGTTTTCATGGATTTTGAGTGTAAGTTGATTGGTAAGTTGTGTGTATGTATATCAGATGGTAACGTCAGATCATTTTCACTGAACTGTGAAAGGTATTCTTGCGGATGATAATTTGACAGCAGGTCAGAAGATTTAAGGCATACTGCATTTTATTGGGTGCTTCTGTGAGAAGCCAAAACTTGGTTGGTTGGATAGGTTAATTAATATCACTCACTGCTTGTGTGTATTTATTTATATAGCACTGTTTATAACACAGGATGCTCAACATTTAATCTAACATGATGCAGTAATTCCCAAAAACCAACTCTCTCCAGGTTTTCTAAGATGTTTTGCTTGTGTTGGACAGACGTTTTACTCACGTGGAGTCAATTGATGTGCCGTCCATGAGGGAGGCATTGTAGTGATATTTTACAAAGTCTCCCTTCTTGGTTTGCTTATCACACGTTTCTGGCTTGTATGTGACCGTGACCTCGATGCTGTCTGAGGGGTTGTGGAAATCGATGATGTGAACATCAAACACCAGCACAGCTGAACCTGGGATGTTAGTGCCTGACAGACATGGTGAGAAAATAAAAGCATCCAATATTAAAAGCTGTAAATAAAGGAGTATGTTGTGGTCTGGTCTGAGCTCAACAAGACAAATCTGCAAACCACAGGATGTGGCTACTTCATTCATTACTGATTGGTTTGAGATTGTATTCCAATATTATATAAAGCACTCAATAACATTTTATTATTTTGACTATGATTTTCAATTGATTAGGAAGCAACTGAATGCCAGTGAGCTATCTGCTCCCCAGCTCCGCCTACTCTGCTCACACTTCCATCAGAAACTCTCACTCTTTATACGAAGATGGCTTGGTCTTTGCTGCCTGTTGTGGGATGGCTTGAGAAATTGAGAAAGAAGAGAATGATGAATTGATCATTTGAGTATATGCCCTGTGTTACAGGACGTCATTAAACCATCATGTTCTGGTTTTCTGTGGAGTGGAGTCAAACTGGATTATTGTCATTTTCATGCTCATAATCATTATCATTATTTGCTGTCATTATCATTATATTAAGTATATGATTATGTTCATGTATTATGTTTACTATTTCTCCACTAGACTGTGTTATAAATGAGCTAAGTGACCTATGTAGTATTACATCCAGCTGCAGTCCTGGGATGCTAATGTTTGTTTAATGTAATCTGATCATCATGACCAGACCCTTGTATCACTGAACTGTCATTGCTTGTGGGATGGAAAATCTGTAAGATCACATTTTAAGCAGGATGCAAGGGTGACTGAATGTTTAGAGACCATGACTGTTTGTTCTAGTTCTCTAGACAGGACGGTTTAGCTCATCCCCTATAGGAAGGTGTAAAATGATGGCATAAGTCTATGTCTTCAGTTGTTCCCAGGACAGCTCGGTTTATTCAAGTAACCTGCATTTGTTGCATGAATAAATCTGTGTGAACTGACCTGATCGCAGTCTCTGAGTCCTTCCTTATCATAGTGTGTGCTTTTGTAGGGTTGTGGTGCCCTGCCACCTTATTAAAATAAAATTTAATTAATTGAGGAGTTTAAGTTTTTAGAGAATTAGAAAAGTACCAAAGAAAAATCCACCACAAAATGCAATAAAGATCTTTTGCATATCAGTCACCTGCTGTTGTGGCAAAATGATCGATTAAAGCTTGGTGAGTGTAAAATAAAGACTTAACATCAACTCTGAAAGTTATTACAGATTTATTTCTGCACAAAGGAGCAATCTCTAAACAGAGTGTCTAACCAGTCTGAAGAGAGAAGTTCCCAGATCAGAGTGTTACTTCTCTTCTTATACACACACATACAATTGCAGGAAAACAAATGCTCAAACAGATGGGCAACAGGATACCAGTCAAACAAAGGCAGGTAAATCTTTACGAACATGCTGACATACAGTGCCTTGCGAAAGTATTCGGCCCCCTTGAACTTTGCGACCTTTTGCCACATTTCAGGCTTCAAACATAAAGATATAAAACTGTAACCGAATACTTTCGCAAGGCACTGTAGTAAACGTCCTGGTGTCACAATCACACAAATTCCTTTATTCAATGACTACAAAGCAACAGCCAATAAACTAAAAAGGGTGCTACCATAAAATTCCCACTACACCTCTCATCTGTGTTTCATTACTGTCAATATTCACTGGTCACTTTTCACTGTAACCTCTTTGGCAGTGGTTTGTCCATCTTGGTTCTCAATTTATTACAACTGTGACATAATTATTGCTCACTTCTGATTTAAATTGAAGTGATAATTTATTCTTTTCCATCATTAATTTACCTTTAGTTAATTACCTGTATTTATTGATGAATTTATTGATTGAATTTGTTGTTGCTGATTTGTGACTTTGGCTTACTCAGTTAGCTAATCAGCACATAAAGGATGTATTGTGCACGCATTGAATAGGGTCTTGTAAGATTTGATTCTTATAGGCTCTAGTTACTTTATAAGCTTTAGTTACTTTTCAGTTCTTCATTTTCTTTTAGTTACTTTTCATACCTTTATTTTCCTTGCTTATATATCTTACAATTGTATTGATGAGAGTCAAGTGATACTGAAGTAGAAACTGCCTGCTTTAACTTCTGTGTAGACATAGTGTCTGTACCTTCGCCTGTAGCTTCACCTGTGCCCAGACTTTAAACTTCCTGTTGATTTTAAACACTCCTCTCCTGTCTTCACTTCTCGCGTTTTCAATAAAAGAATTTGGGTAGAATCTAACAGTCTCTGTGCACACACTCACCTGTGCCCTCCTCTCCATAGGCCAGATGTGGGGGGATGGTGATGGTGCGTCTCTCTCCGACACAGACTCCAATCAGACCTTCATCCATGCCGGCAATCACGTAGCCTTGACCCACATAGGTGTCATAGGTACGATTACGAGTGTAGCTGTGGAATAGAAAATATTAACATGAGTATTACCACACTAGTGGTTATTGCTGTCGCCTCACAGCAAGAAGGCTCCGGGTTCAAGCCAATGCCTTTCTGTTTGGAACTGTCATTTTCTCCCTGTGCCTGTGTGGGTTCTCTCTGGGTACTCCAGCTTCCTCCCACAGTCCAAAGACATGCAGCTTAGGTTGACTGGCCTGTAGCTTCACCTGTGCCCAGACTTTAAACTTCCTGTTGATTTTAAACAGTTCTCTCCTGTCTTCACTTCTCGCGTTTTCAATAAAAGAATTTGGGTAGAATCTAACAGTCTCTGTGCACACACTCACCTGTGCCCTCCTCTCCATAGGCCAGATGTGGGGGGATGGTGATGGTGCGTCTCTCTCCGACACAGACTCCAATCAGACCTTCATCCATGCCGGCAATCACGTAGCCTTGACCCACATAGGTGTCATAGGTACGATTACGAGAGTAGCTGTGGAATAGAAAATATTAACATGAGTATTACCACACTAGTGGTTATTGCTGTCGCCTCACAGCAAGAAGGCTCCGGATTCAAGCCAATGCCTTTTTGTTTGGAACTGTCATTTTTCTCCCTGTGCCTGTGTGGGTTCTCTCTGGGTACTCCAGCTTCCTCCCACAGTCCAAAGACATGCAGCTTAGGTTGACTGGTGACTCCAAATTGCCCGTAGGCGTGAGTGTGAGTGTGTGTGTTGTCTGTCTCTAAGTGTCAGCCCTGTGATAGACTGGTGACCTGTCCAGGGTGTACCATGCCTCTGGCCCAATGTCAACTGTGATTGGCTCCACCCCTCACCCCGCTGCCCCTGTTCAGGAAATGTGGGATTGATGGATATTATCACACTGTCCCATTGAAAAGGAGAATATACAGTGTGCTTTTATCTATCTATCTATGTGTGTTTTATATGTATATATATACACCAACATAAAGTATGGTGACATTTTAGAATATCAATAACTTCCAATTCCTGGCAAAAGTATATGAATGATGACAGACAATGTGTGTGGTGGGAAGCAAAGATAAGAATTTTCTCTGAAAGAGCGTTCTGTTCATTTTTATCTCAGGCATTTTATCTCAGTCCTTGCTGGCTGTACTGAATGTGCAAAAGAGTTTATTAAGGCCAATCCCACAGGGACTGTGCTCAAATGACCGTGAAGATGAACTTCCAGAGACGTAAATCACCAAAGCAGGTGTTCAAAACAAAGTTTCATTTCTTTCGAAAAGTGAACTACACTGAACCACAATTGTGGAATTTGTTTCTACTTGCATTGAAAAATATCTGTATATTCCAAACTAGATTATTAATTTCATTTGGTGTAGTGAACAGTATTGTTGTGTATTTGTTCTATAGCTGACATGATGTGCAATATAAGAGAATAAGTTTTTTAATAACATGGACATTTTTTTACAGTTAAAAACCTTAATTTTTACAGTTAGTTCATCTTATTCTTCTTTTATACCTTTACAGCAAATAGACATGTCTGTGAACTAGTCCTCTGTTGTAAGTGAAAGCACAGGAAGAAAAACTATTCAGAGAATGCAGCATTATGAAATGCAGACAGGACCTTTCCATTGGGGGCTTTTACATTTCTATTCTTCTCTCCTGATGTTGATGGTGGACAGAGAAATGCTGCCACCCTGAGGCTACAGCAAAAATAGGTCAAAGCTGCCGGAATTAAAAACTTTACTTCTATTTATAACTCCAATATTTGCTATTCTGTGTGATTTACATGCTTAACATTAAACTCTGACACATACCTGGAATCAAAGAACGTCCCATCGAGGAGGCTGCCGTTATAGTGGTAGCGTACAAAATCTCCAGCTACTGTCTTCCTCGTGCAGGACTCTGGAATCGTCTGATTGGTCACTGTGATCCCATCTCTGGGATTGTGGAGGTCCAGGAGCATGACATCGAACACCAGAGATGCCTGCCCTGGGATGTCGCTACCTGGAGAGAGGAAAGGAGAAAGGTTGAAGACGAGAAGAGAGGCAGGTATGGGGACTGAGAAACTACAGAAACATTATTCTTCATTCTTCTTCTAACCATAACTAGTGTCGGTTCCTAACCTTAACCAAGTAAGAAGTAAAGCCTTGAGTTAAAATTGTTCTGTCAAACTACTGACTCCAATGTGAGGAACAAGAATTTCAGTACAAATAATGTCAGTGTGATAGGAACATGACAATATGGGAATCCTTCATAAAAGCAAACAAACTTTTATTTACACTCACTGGCCACTTTATTAGGTACACCTGTACAATTGTATGCAATGCAATGCAACACATTCACCTTAACCTCCGTGTTTTTTCAGTTTTTAGTGAAATTGTCATACATGTATAAATTTAATTATATGTTTATTATTGTGGTCATATTTAAAGGTGGTGTTGTACTGGACTACATTATATTCAGAGGTGTTCCTAATATTCTGACCCTCTCATGTATGTGAGCTGGGGAGGACAAAAATATAGAAACACCTCTAAATATAATGTGGTCCAGTACAACACCACCTTTAACTGTGACCTCAGTAAACTGAATTTACACATTTATGATAATTTCACCAAAAACTGAAACATTTTGAGCTTCATAAACGCAGATGTTAAGGTGGAAGTGTTGCGTTGAACTGCATAAAGTTGTACAGGTGTACTTAATAAAGTGGCCGGTGAGTGTATACTATTCATATAGTTATGATTTCTAATATTTTTCTGATATCAGACATATATGGGAAGGCATTGTTTAAATATTGAACTATATTTTATTTAGGGGGTGACTGTGGTTCAGTGGGTAGAGCAGTCCTCTCCCAACTGGAGGGTCAGAGGTTCAAATCTCAGTTCCTGCAGTCCACATGTTGAAATGTCCTTCAGCAAGACACTGAACCCCCAAGTTGCCCCCGATGGTTAGAGCAATTGGTTGAGGTGGCGCCGCAGATGGCTGCCTTAGTTCTGTACCAGAAACAAATTCCTTGTGTGTAACATACTTGGCCAAATAAAGGTGATTATCCTTGATTAGTGCTTCTTTATTGTTGTCAATGTCCTTGAATAACTGCTCCATGTATCATTAGTTTCTAATTACTCTCAAAACACAGGAATCTAATTCAAGGAAACAAATAATAATTAACAAATTCTTAATACTCACCATCTCCATTCTCTCCATAGCCGAGTGACGGGGGCATTGTGATGATACGTCTTTCTCCAACACACATTCCCAGAAGGCCCTGATCCATACCGGCAATCAACCAACCAATCCCAACGTAGGTGTCATAGGTACGCATACGGGTGTGACTGCAGTGCAGCATGAAGGAGAGAGTTTACATATTTGTGTGTGGGGGTGTTTTTGTGTGACCATCTGTGTACATAAGGGCTTGTATGGAACAAACCTGGAGTCAAAGAGAGTCCCATCCAGCAGTGTGCCATTGTAGTGGTAGCGGACATAGTCAGACACCTCCACCTTTCTGGAGCAGGTCGGGGGGGTGTGGTAGGTATTGATCTGCACGCCATCATCCGAGTTCCACACGTCAAGCAGCAGGACGTCAAAATGGAGGATGGAGTCAGGAGGGATGATGTCACCTGAGAGGAATGTGAAAACTGTCACATGCAGTATCTACGTACTGCTCTCATACTAGTGCTGGGTAGTAGTGAATGATCTTAAGCCTATACTCAGATAAATCATTACACTAAGTGTCAGGTTTGCCCGGCTGCACCTACTTTCTCACTCCCCTCACTCTGTTTTCACTCCCTTACCCTGATCACGTTTTCCTTCACACCTGTTTCTTAACCCCAGATTACCACCAGCTGCACCTGATTAGTTTCTCCCTATTTAGTCCCTGCTCTTCGTTCACTCCCCTGCCAGTTCTTTCCAGCATTTATCAGGCCCGTTTGTTACCTGTCGTTCTTTTGATTCTGTGTTAGTTTTGTCTTGCCTCCTTCTCTCCAGCTGCTTGGAATTATCCCTCCTCACCTTAGTCGCTCCTTTGGACCACGGACCTCCTACGCTCTTCTCCACCACCACAACCTGCAGGTCGATGCACAATCTACTACTTACCGTATGTTTACATTTCTGTTATCTTCAGTACCATCCTACCCGACCAGCCCAGGAGTGTATCCCAGTGTCCGCAGCCCGGTCATCTTCACCTCGTATCCATCACTGACTGTGTACACCTCCAAAGCTCGACACCCGGTCCCTCCATTACTCCACTGTTCATTTCTTGTCACTTATTATCACTGTAAATAAACTACCACTGTCTGCACCGAAGTCAGCCACCTGGGTCCGTCTAATTTTTGTGACTCGCTCGCTTCTGTGTTCGAGTCACCTTAACACTGAGCTAACAGTACATCAGTATAAAACCATACGAGGAGTTGATTAATCAATGCTTTGATCAACAAACCATTAATCAGCAACTATTTTGAAAAGTTACAATCAATTTCCAATGAAAGAACCTAACATTTATTATACTGTACATGTGTATTGCACAGTGTTCACTTAAAGCTGCACTCACCAACATATAGAAGGTGAAGTTGCTTAGAAAGGAGAGGGAGAAGAATGTGGAGGAGGGGTGCAACAACTGTGGGTGGCAGCCATTAAATATTTACTGCTGATGAGCTGGCAGGACTCTTTCCGGGTTGAGTCTCTTTCTGCCTCCTCCAAAAATCTCCCCTCTCTATTTTTTTCTGTCTCTCTCATGTTCCCTCCATTACAGACTGGCGGTGGTGGACAGCCTCAGCATGTACCTGTCCACACATGCCCCCCTCTCTTCTCTCCCTCCCATTATCTAAATATTTCATGCTCACACACACACACACACACACACACACACACGTACATACACAGATGCACCAGTCTCTACATGTAAGCAGACTAAGTCTGCAAATATATCAACATTTCTGACAGAAACACACACACTTTTGGACAGTGGTCCACATTTCTTTATGTTCCTGTACAGATTAAGATCTAGAAATGTAACCCTCCTGCTGCTGATGTTGCAGCATTTGCAGCTACTAAAATCTGAAAATCCCAAAGCAGCTGCCTCTGCTTCCTGGTCTGTGATGCCCCTCTGACATCATTGAACATGGGCGTTAGGGAGCAGCCCACTTCCTCTCTGCTTCGGCTAACTCTAACACAACATGGTATTCTCGTGAGAGACTATAATTTTTGTCTCTAACATTTCTGCCAATGTGCGACCAAATTCTCTCATTGATATGGAAAGCGGTGCCAACTGTGTGTCCACTCATCTGTGCATTTATAATGACTCCTTACTATCTTCTTCACAAGCTTTGTGAAAAACATGCTTTAGTCTGGTTCTAAACAATCAAGTGATGGGACATGAACATGTGTTAAACACATACCATATCCCTCCTTTCCATAGGCAAGGTGAGGTGGGACCTTGACCAGTCTTCTCTCATTGACACACATCCCCACCAGAGCTTTGTCCATCCCTTCGATCAGCTGCTTCTTACCAACAAACACGTTGTAGGTGCTGCTACGGTCATAACTGAAACAGACACACATAAACACATTATATACCTGTGAGCACATGAATCACAGGCAGTGCATTGCTTCAACTACAAATATCTGTTACCTGCTTAACGTTTTTAAGAACATAGTGTCCATATGCATATTTTCACATCTGCATCAGAGTAACCATTTCAGAGGAACAATCAACCTCCTGCGCAGCACTGACTATTCATTCAGATAAATCTCACTCAGGTAAAACCTTTGCAATATGTCACATCTGTCAATATGACTTAAGAGTGAATGCACCACAATCTCTTTAGAATTCTTGATTCATATGATGCTGGTCATTTCTATGCTGTCTGGACAAGAACACATGGCCACATTCCAGAATTAATACTGCAGGATTTGTCTTAGTTGATATTGTACTGCTAAAGTTCAATTCCACAAGTGTGTTGAATTGAAATGTATTATTTATATGACCAAAATCCGTTTGTGGAACATTCTGGGCCTTTGGTCTGGGGGGTCTGGGCAGCTGTCCACCTAGTAACTCAGCCTTCCGGGTACACTGTTATTTCTGATGACTAAAAACAGTGGTTCTCAAAGTGGAGTCCAAAGGTCCTGCAAAGGGGCTGCAACAGAAGGAGTAAGGACTCACCAGTGTGATCATATTAATGTATACAGTATCAACCAAAACTATCCATCTGGCCAGGGTAGAGTCCTTTGTGTAATCTCTCTTGTGTTCATTGATATGAAAAGCTTCTGGAGTCATTGGATTAAGCATATATGGATGCAGAGCTCAGTCAGCTTGCCTGCGTGGCTCACGGGGCGAACCACTAAACGCGCACTTTTACGCATCAATGCGCCGCCTGCTCTGCAGAAAGAGAATAAACAAAGAATAAAACGATTCTTCTGCCATATACTCACCTAGAGTCAAACTTCTTGCCGTCTGGAAACGTGCCAATGTAGTGATACCTGACATAATCCCCTACTTTTACTGCGCGCACACACTGTTCTGGCACGAAAGTTTTCTCAATGATGATGTCGTCTAAGGGTACCGGAGGAGCGTTGCAGGCGGCGAATGCCACCAGAAACGACAGATACAGCACCCCATGCACGCATTGGATCATTTTCACTGCCGACAAGCTGCTAAACGATGTAGATAACTGTGGGCTCGGCCTGTACGTGTTTGCCTCCCTGTTTCCCGGTACATTGGTTTCCTCTACTCCGAGTTGGCTAAAAGTCCTGCCCCTGGTCCCAGCGCAGGAACGATCACGTGTCAAGTCAGATTAAAATGCACAATATCCGGTTAACATTTGACGATTACAACCCCGATGGGCGGCCTTAATGCAATGTTTTGTTGTTAAAACACGAATAAATAAGGATGACAAGCTATGATCCGACAGTTAATATGAGACACAAACAAAGCTTAGGTGGTTAAGGGTGTTCTTATTTTGAAATAGTTCCTGTCTAGTTTGCTTTTCCTATAGCCGACTTGACGCACCTTGGGCTTGAATGGGATCGTTTGGGCACCACGTATTGCTCTTGCGCAGTGCAGCCACTGAGATGTGTCAACGTGGTAACGCAGGGGTCTCCACACAGCTGCAGACACATCCCCCTCTGGAGCCAGTTAAATCAGAATCATGCACGCATCTGAACTGCAGTCAGATTTTAACAATGACACATAAGCATAAAGTTTGCATTTACTGATGTTATACATGCACCCTGTTGTGGTGGTGGGATCCAGGCCCTTGGAGGGGAGCAGCCCAGATAGGAATGTCCCTACGTGGCAGTGAGAGGAGGAGGGACACTCCACTCTCTATAGGAGTTTAATTAGTGGTCTAGAGGAAACATGGTTAAAGTTTAGAGAAATATTTTATGGAACAGTAACTTGGTTGGTACTCAAACTCAAGCCAAATGACAAATATACCTTGCCCTCCGACCAAAAGTTTCATATTTCTCCCCACACTTAGGATCCTGCTTGTTACGAGGTGTATTCTCTGTCAGGGTTTTACATGTACTGTATGCGAACAGAACAGCAGTGATTTATTTCTGTTATTTAGTGGGAGGAGCAGCTCCACTAAACCCCCACCCGCCGGAGCGACGGATCCTGCCCTATGCCCGGGGGAGGGGAGGCTTTGTCCGGATACGTGGTGGAACTTGAGGAGGTGCTACAGATTCCGACGGAAGGGATCATCCCAGCCAGCCCCTCCAAATAGTTACTAAAGTTGAAAAAATGGCACCTTCCACTTCTTCTCGATTCTTCTCTGCGCTAGTAATCGCATTCCTTGTCTCTGTGGTGAACTCTCAATATGAACAATACAGCTTCAGGAGTTTCCCTAGACATGAGCTGATGCCTCTGGAGTCCGCTTACAAATACGCACTGGACCAGTACACCGGGGAGAAGTGGAAGGAGACGGTAGAGTACATGGAGGTGTCTCTGCGGTTGTACCGGCTGCTTCGGGACAGCGAGGCCTTCTGCAACCTCAACTGCAGCTCCGTGCGGCTCGAAGACGAGCAGAAGTTTGCGGAGTTTCCTGAGTTGCGGGCATTTGGAAACGTTATGAAGAGGGCGCAGTGCCTCAAGCGCTGCAAACAGGGTCTGCCCGCTTTTAGACAGTCAATGCCCAGCCGGGACACCATAGATGAATTTGAAAGGAGAGAGCCATATAAATACTTGCAGTATGCCTACTTCAAGGTAAGAAAAAACGTGGATTACAGTATGTAGTCGAAAATGGTCAAAGAACAACTGATCCAAATCACAGTCAAAGCAAACTTTATAATACTTATCAATATAAGGTGGCAACTTTACTTATTTGCACGGTGGACACCAGAGCATCCACAGTTCTTATTTTACCGTCACAGACTGATTTTCCATATGCGTTCTGACGTCACATACGTGCCACGGATACAGGGGGGAATCAACTGTGCCAAAGGGGGAGATCCTGAACTTTTTACTGGTGCACGTCTGTGTTTCCCTGCCATTATTAAGAAGTTACATCCTTACAGGAGAGAAACAGCACATACTAATTAGATATTATGGTCGAGATTTAATGTAAGGCTTAATACAAACATACAGTATACACACAGAGGTGTGTCCAATCAAATACCATAAATGATATGAGACACAACAAATGCAGATGCTCCCATGCAGCTTGGTGTATTTTTCTGGCATGGTTTGAAGTTATTAAACAACAGGTTCACTTTTAAAGCAATGCTGACATGCACATATAGTACATGCATTGAACATGTAATTGGTCATTGTAATGATTGCTCCTGTGTTACTGACAATAGTGTAACTGTGGGAGATTTGAGAATGTGAACACGATGACACAGACACATACATTTCACTATTGTTTTAAAGCAAACATTTAAAATAGTTATCTTCTAAATATTCAATTGATAATTCTCAATAATAATAATTAGTTACAAGGATCTGTGAATCAGCAGCAGACTATGACACAACCAACGTGTGTTAAAATTATCACTATGTAGTTCCTGATTCAGTGATACAAAGCAGTTATTATTAGTGATTTATCCATTTTCAGGTAACTTCTCAGTGTTTTTTGTACAATTATAATGTAGGGTGAACACTGTATTTTTATAGTTTCCTTTACTGAATATATAAAAAGTGTTTACACTGTGCATTTGTCTCAGTCTAACAACCTGGCCAAGGCAGTGTCTGCTGCTCACACCTTCCTGCTAAAACACCCAGATGATGAGATGATGCAGAAGAACATGGCCTACTATAAGAGCCTGCCTGGGGCCGAAGAACACTTCAAAGACCTGGAGACCAAATCCTATGAGGTACACACACACACACACACACAAACATAGATATTCTTTTGTTCGGATCCTTGGTGATCTCTGAAAGCTTGTGCACATGGAAAGACTGTGCACGCAAGAGTCATACCCATACCTGTATGTCTTTGTGAATGTACACGCACACTCAAACCATCCTATATTTGGCTCTGTGTGTGCACTGATGTGGTAGAAGGCTGTGGTTGGCCTGCCAGGCTGGCCTGTGAGTTATTATACAGGGTGGGCCACAGAAAAGTAGCCCGCATACCCGCATTGCCCATGGCACCAGTATTGGAGGCGAGCTACTTTTCCGTAGCCAACCCCTGTACATACTCGAAAGAGCTTCCCAAAAATGGAGCCCAGAGGTTTCGTTTCCAATTTGTTTCTGTAACACAAATAAATGTAACATTTCTGTTTCAGAAGACCCAAATGCCAAAAACCAAACAGGAGGTTTGGAGAAATTCTCAGTAGCTTTACTGTAGAATGTGGTGTGGTGCTTCAAAGTAACATGTTTTAGTCTCCTCACAAAAGTCGCTGAGCTGAAAGATTGTGGGGCAATTGCACAAACAAGAACTAACATCTGCTTGGGAAAAATCTAACCTTAGCAAGGTTAGCAAGTTGTTAGATATGATAGTGTTAACACAAATGAAGCCTGGCCTAAAGGTCTATGTGCAGAGTATCTGAGACAATCTGGCAACATGAAACAACCAGGACGGGGTTTAAGTACACGAGGACAAGGATGACCTCATGAGTAACAGGTGAGGAGGGCAGAGGTAGGTGGGGATGGCAGGAAAACAGACAAAGGAAGGGCGGGCCAGATCTAAATGCAAAGAGGAGACAACACAGGGTGAATAAACAGGAAATGTGTAACAAAATAAAAGCATGATAACAGGAAATGGTGATGAAAAATATAAGTCTTTATGTTTTTTTATGTTTTGTCTCATGATTTGTCAATTTGTATATATTCCGATCCTTATATAAGGGTCTTTTTTAAAAAATGTTAAGGAGCTTTAATAAATAGCCACATGGTAGGTACAGACTGGAAACATGGGGTAAGATGACAGACAGCAAAGGTCTCCAACCAGAAATGATCTGTTGCACCCTCATGGTTTGCATCTCAGCTATTAAGCCACCACACTGCCCCTTATTATTTTTTTAACTGGAATGACAGCTTGTTGAAATTATTTGCACAAATTCAAACTTTCAAAACAGTTGTTGACAGTTAATATTTTTGTCTTGTGTTCAAGTGTTGTCAAACAGTGGTCTGGGATTCTACATGATGTCTTTTAAGGAGTTCACAATATAATGAAACTTGAATGTCACCAATACAGACCAACCACCACAGTGATTTAAAAAATTGAGTAAAATATGATTGTCTTTAATAAGAAAGTGTTCTTTAACAATGTGTTTTGCCCAAGCAGTGCAGTATATTTCAGTAACAATGATTGTTATGCTTTGTAATGTTTTGTGTCATGTGTTATTGCAGACATTGTTTGTGCGTGCAGTGAGGGCGTATAATGGGGGAAACTTTCGAACATCAGTGTCAGACATGGAGCTGGCTCTGAGGGACTTCTTCAAAGTCTATGATGAGTGTCTGGCTGCAAGTGAGGGGCCCAGGGATGTCAAAGACTTTAAAGACTTCTACCCTTCCATAGCTGGTCAGTTCATACCTGCTTCATCTGCAGCACCTCAGTTCTGATGCTGTTCCTCTTCCTGCACTCTATCCATTAATACATTTACTTTTTTCTCTGGATACACAGTGCACTCTAGCTTCTTTTTGTCATTTAATTAAAACCCTCTTCAACAAGTTTTGTGTTACTGCTCCAGTTAATCCTATTTGTATAATTTCTCATCCATCTGAAAATCCAAGAATTGATTTTTTTCCTCTCCAGATCACTACATAGAAGTCCTAGAGAGGAAAGTGAGGTGTGAAAGTGACCTGACTCCTGTGGTAGGGGGATTCGTTGTGGAGAAGTTTGTGGCCACCATGTACCATTACCTGCAATTTGCCTATTACAAATGTAAATCACATTGTTACCATTTTGTTATCACCGACAAACATTTTTTCTGTTAACACCTGTGGCTAGACAACTCATATTCTTTGGAGTCCATTCTGTTTGTGCGGTGTTTCAGTGAATGACTTGAAGAACGCTGTGCCGTGTGCAACCAGCTACATGCTGTTTGACCCCAGTGATGAAGTTATGAAGAATAACGTGGCCTATTACCAGTTCCACAAGAGTCAGTGGGAACTGACGGAGGAGGACTTCCTCCCCAGATCAGTAAGACACACTAATGGACACATATCATATTATAACATGTTTGCTGGTGAGTTTTAGATTACCACTCTCATGTCTGTGCAGGAGACCGAAAACTACCACCAGCAGCATATTAGCCGTTGGTGAGTTTTAGATGACCACTCTCATGTCTGTGCAGGAGAACGAAAACTACCACCAGCAGCATATTAGCTAAGCAAAATGTCTTCAACCAGAGGAAAACAACTGGCCTGGCTCTGTCCAGAGGAACTAACATCTGTCTGCCAGCAGCTCTAAAACTGACATTATATCTCATTTGTTCAAACTGTCTAAAAAAGTGAAGTGTGAAAATGACCTTTTTGAGGTTTTACAGGGGCAAAGTGCACATTTCTTATCTTTGGACAGAGCCAGGTTAGCTGTGCTAAGCAAAGCTAACTAGATGCTGCTGGTAGATTTATATTTACACATATATGAGATATCAATAATTGAGTCTAACTCTCATCTCAGCAACATGTGAAATTAATTTAGCACTCGGTCTCTGCCTTCTTTCCCTGCTTTTAGTCTTCATTTCACTTAAACACACATTATTTGTGTGGATGTTGACTAATTAGTTGTACCTGTTGTGTCTTTGCTACAGGAGGCAGTGCGGTACTACAATCAGACCACCATGCAGCTACAGATGTTGGAGTTTTCCAGACAGCGCCTGGTGAGCGATGATGAGGTACGTGCTTGTGTTCACATATTTTTGTGTATTGCATCACAGGATGCTTCTAGTCAGGATGTTATCTTTGGTCAAGTGAGCAAAACATCAGATACAGTCTATTCTTAAAAATAGACCTGCGTGATTCAAATCGGTTAGCGTTTGGATTAGGTTGTTTGTCTAGGCTCTGTCCTCATGTACGGAAAACCCTGGATTCTTCAGTCTGGTCACATGACACCCTGCAGTACAATGTGGGCCCTGTTTTTATCAGGGTGCGATGTCACACACTGCCATGGGATGGCAGCATGACACAAGCATTTCTGTAGGTTATTATGATGCAGCACAAGGACTGTGGCCACTAGAACAGCTCAGCATTGGCCAGGGTTACATGCTGAATGTGTCAAATGCCATTGACATTTTGACTGTCGTCTCAGGTAGAAGTCAGAGACAGAACTGCGTGTGAGGGGTGACTGACTCAGTGCAAAGCGTCACTTTGAAATAAAACAGACTGTCATGAGTCGTCTGGTTGATCCTCCGTGTGTGTTCACAGGGGGAGGTGGTGGAGTTTATAGATGAATTCCTGGATGAAGATGAATAGCCTGCATTGGAAACTCAGCTGAAAACACTGAAAAACAAACAACGAAACAGCTCCAGCATTCCCCAAGGTTCTATTTATTTGGGTTCTGTAAGGCTCTGACTGGTCACTGTGTTTTTACCTGCAGCTCCACATCCTCAGTATTTTTGTATTTTCTCATTTTGCGCACTAAATATCCACTTCAGACATATGGACAATAAGAGGATTGTGTGATAATAGAGATAAAAATGTCTTTACTTACTGTGTATGAATTCATTCCTCTACTGTGAATCAGATAATGTGTTGTCAGTCAAAAACGGTTCTTTTGTCAATAAAATAATAAGAAAACTGGCCAACCATCAAGTAATCGTTTTAGAGTTGTAGTACTATAGTTGCTGATTTCGGGGTTGTGGCTCCTTTTCATGTAGTTTAGGGCTGAAATTCTGTCTGCCAGTTTTTTTTGTGTAATGTATTGTTAATATATATTGTCAGAAGACAGTGAATGCTCGTTACAATTTTTTAAAGTTGACGTCTTCGAATGGCTTTTTTGTTTCGGAGCATCCTTTCGGAATCTACAGATGGTCAATTTACTATCAGGTAAGATTTTTAAAAAAGCAGTAAATCATTACAGCTGTGAAGTTATAACTAGGTAATGTTTTTTTGTTTTGTTTGTTTGTTTGAAAAAAAAAATAACTTAAATAACTAATCCATTGATTAATTGGCCAGTTCTCTGTTTCAATTTGTTGATTCAATCCAGAGAAAAGAAGAGAAGAAATGGTTGAAGAGCTGAACAGCAGAGTGTTTGCAAGTGTCCTGTAGGTGAAACCAGATCAGGTCTTGGGTTGTGCTGAGCAGAGACTTAGCCAAAGAAAGCACAGGGTTGTTTAATAATGTTTGCACTTTGAGTCTCTGTGCAGTTTGTCACACAGCCATGTTAAAAACCCACAGGCGAACATTCCCTCTGTATTATTGTGTCGCTCTCTGTCTCCAATCTGCGTTATTCCTTTCTCTCCTGTCTGTATGTATCTATCTTTTTTATTCTCTCTCACTGTTCCCTGCTTTATCTCTCTAGTCTTCTTTCTTTGGCTGTTAAAAAGAACTTGAAATAAACACTGACCGTCAGGAGTCAAGGTCACAGGTCAAAGACGCACCTTGACATGTGACACAGTGAATAGTAAACTGTGGGCAATGAACCAGGCAATTTGTGATCCATACCCTGAGTGAATGTGTCTGGTGGAAATAACAACAGGAACCAAAAGTAAAAAACCACATCAAATGCAATAATCACCACAGACTCACATGTTTAGGAATTTATTGCAGCCCAGTCTGTACAGTACACACTTCATCCTGACATCAAACACATCAGGCTGTTTGAGATGAAGACAGACACACTGAAGCATCACGTGAATGAGACACAGCACTGACAAAACATTTGTCCCGTTTTCCTTTAATTATTGGCTCTTTTTACGCAAAACTGAAGTGACATCAAGTTTGACCTCTTTCAACATTCTTGATGATTATTTTTATCTGGAGACCTGATGTGAGATCAGACAGGTTATTCCTTGATTAAACCCAACATGCTCTTTATTTCCTTTTTTTCCAGACTCTTGCGAGTACACCTGTACCACTGTGGAGCAGTACATGAAACGGTTGATTAGATATTGAGCGGTGGAAACGAGTTGAACCTTTGTAAAGAGGCCATGCTGACTGTCTTAGTGATGCCATTTTCTAGACATAGATCATGTACAGCAAGTTAATATAGTCATAGATTCAGATTTACAGAAACATAGACAACAGGTACCTCATTCCCTTGGCTCTCACCCATGACTAGTGCCAGTAAAGTTTCAGACACCGTGATACAAAGCTGGGAAAGGTACTGGATATTTAACACATCCAAATCCAACTCATTCTTATTTCATAGCCACATTAAAAATAACACTATAAAAATACTTTTTTATAAGCAAGCAGAACACTGTTGAAATATATGAGAAAATGTAATTAACACTCATGTGTGATGGCACCATAAAGTGCCTTGTCTACTAGTCACCACTCACTGTTGACAGCTATAGTTGAAGCATTTTCTATTTAAGTTATTGCCATACAATCTTTATACATCACTAGAATTACAAACTCTAATATCTATGATTAAACCCTCTTATGGCTATTTGACTTTATTTACATTTTTTTAAATGAGTTAGCCTTTTTTAACATTTCACCTTGCTCTCAAGTATTTGGCAGCAAATACAGCAAAAGTTTAAATATCACAGAATCATACAGAGCACACTGGAAAAAATCTGAGCTGGACAAAAAACCAAATTTATGAAACTACAGATGTTATGAACTTATTACCAGGCTAAAATTACTGATATCACAAATGTTCCAACATATTTAAAATAATTCTATCACCTTCAATCGGTATTTAACAAGACATTAAATCAGTAATTGATCTGACAGTCAAGTTCACACCGTAAATTATCAGAACAAACAAAGCAGAACACCAATAGGTAAATACCATTAACCAAACTATGAATATTTAGAATTACATTTATCAACATAGAGCTGAAATGTAATGATTTGTCATAACAATAAAATATCATTAGCATTCAGAATATTTTCAGCCTGTGATTTAAGTTTCTGTCTGTTGCCATGGCAGCACCCAAATGTTCCATCTCCAGTCGGTCTGGGTGCCGTCAGCCTCCGTTTCAAACTTCAAACATAACATACTGCTGACCAACAACAGACTGCACAGACCTGAGACACAGACACACACATAAATTCTTTCTACACACACACACCAGCGGGGCTGAGTATGAAGATTGGACACAGTGTCTGTGTCTCTCCACAGCCGACTGTCGAAACCGACGGGGGCAGGAAAGCCTTAAAGCATTTCCTACGTCATACTCGCACCTTTTCCCATCCTCCTTTTTCCTCCCTTTCCCTTCTCACTTCACATTTCACTCTTTCATCTGTTCTAACCATCATCATCATCATCTTTTTTCCGTCGCGCATGCTGGTCTGACAGATGCTGGGGGAGTTCATTTAGGACTTCTTGCCCACGTCTGTAGTGAAGATCTGTAGTGCCTTGATCTTTAGCTCTCTTGTTGTGTAAGAAGTGGGATACAGTTTTTTATAAATGATAAACAGAAAAGAAGAACAGAACAATACACATCAATAACAGGGCACTAAATAAAGTCAATAAAAACAACAGCAAAGTAACACGCAGACTCTTTACCACAACTTCCAAGAGTTTTGGAGGCTGTGGTCTAAGTTCATATATTAAGGCAGGCAGGCATATCTAATGGTTTTCCAACATGGTCATTTCCTTATAATCTCCCTTCTCAGTTCCCGGAGGTGTGGCCAGTCCAGGCACAGCTCATCCACCTGCCTAGCTAGATGCCACAGCGTTGACTATAATAAACAGGTTTAACAAAGATAGGCACATTTCCTTAGAATCAACAAGTGGGAGAGCCATAAAACTCCAACCATCTTGTTTCACTCAAGTTTCACTATGTTAACCATTTGTGTATCATATAGATAAGGGTTTGCTCTTTAAAACAGGGCTGTAACACAACTTGTGTTTGTCCATATTCATCCAATATGCAGTGGTTTCTAGTGAGATCAGGGGCTGAATTCATCAGAATCCTGTCATCCTTCCTAAATGTCTCTGCCCAGTCGGTGTCCATTCATCTTCTTCTGTCTCTGTCTTACACTTTTTGTTGCATTTCTATCTGTTGGCCTTGTCTGCTCTGACTTTGGCCCTTCCCGTTCATCTCATATATTGAACTCTTCTGCTGTTGCCGTCGGTAACACCACACTCCAACGATGATTGCTGCAGCGACAGCACACACCACCACAATTATGGCTGCCACCGTGGGAACTTGGCTGGAGGAACTTGGAGGATGTGGAGGGCAGTTCCCCCCTGTACAGATCGTCTTCCCTTTCTCACCTTCCATTTCGCTCCTCTCACCAGTCTCACCAGTCAGGTCGTGCACAGTGTGCTCGCCCATTACTCCTGGGAGGATGTTGTTATCGTGTACGGTAGGAACTGGACCGTGATTGAGGAAGGGGTGTTCAGTGAGGTCTCCCAGCCAGGAGTGGGTGGGAGCTGCTTGTTGTGTGTCATAGTCCAGAGTATCAGAGTTTGAAGGGAAGTCTGAGGGCTCTGGATGGTCAGTGGAGGGAGTAGCAGTGGCAGTAAAGCCAGGCCAAACCTCTTCCTCTCCCACATGTTCTAATTCAGGCTCTGTGGTGAAAGACTCCGGCTGCTCCGGTAGGCTGGTGTAAAATATTGGTCTATGAATGTCTCCCTCACTGGGCCCATTTGTTGTCCTGACAACTTTCCCCCTCTCTCTGTCCTGTGGTCCCACTCTTTCTGTTGTAGAGTCTGCCTCTTCTGGAATGACAGGGTATCCATCCAGCCACGTCTCATCTGTGGTGGCCTTTCCCCCTGCTGCCTTTTGGGTGACGTTTGTATGTTCATCTGTTGCTACAGAAAAGGTTGCGCGTTGATGACCATTGTTGTCATCTTTGTGGCTGTCATGATCATCGTAGCGGTCATGGTCATAGTGACTATTGTGATCATCAGTGTGATGGTCATGCTTGTCCTCGTCCAGGTCAAAATGCTCCTCACCGTCATCATGGTTGTCATGATCTGGATGTTCCTCAGAACCATGAGGAAGTTCTCGATCATCGTCTCCACGATCATCGGTCACATCCTTATGATCCTCGTAGCTTTCGTGTTTATCATAAGTAACATCTCGATTGTCGTACTCCTGGCTGCTAAGGCGGACACCATCATCTTCACGTTCACCCATGTCATAATGGTCATCATGATCACTGGCATGTTTCTGGTGGTAGTCTCGTCTATTCAGATCATCATGCTGAGCTGGAATGTAATGTTCCACATGATCATCATGGTCATCTTCATCCTGGTGACTGTCATGGTCATCTATATTGTCGTGGCGGCTGTCGTCATGATCATGTCGGTCACGGGTATCATGATCATCATAGCTGTCATGGTCGTGGTCGTCAACATCAACAGGATGCTGGTGGTGGTGCCTTTCTTGGTTCTCCTGTTCCTTGCTCTCTTCTGACTGGGTACCTGAGACTCTCTGAGTAGTCTCTGTGACAGGATTGCTTGAGACAGGATGTCCCCCCTCCTGGAAGGTCTCAGAGGGGAACCAGAACATGTGTTTCTGGGAGAGTAGAGAGACAGGTGCTTCTGTCACTGCAGCTGCACTGGTCCTGACCATTTCTCTCCTCTCTTGCTCCCACCTTGGACGACCTGTAAAGTCCTCAACAGCTTCATGCTCACCTTTCTCTCCTCTTTCTACAGTTCCTGCAGATTTTCTGCCATTCACCTGTTCTCTCACTTTATGTTCTCCATGCTTCTCCTCTCCTTCGACACTGAAGCTTGTTTCTTGCTGCTTCTGACTCATGTTACTTTCCGGGTATGCAGCTTCATGTTCCTCCTCATAAACTTGGCCATGAGCATCCTCGGGTCTCTCACTGTGGTGCTCCACCTCTCCATAGGAATCTATCAGTTTGTCCTCATAATCTACATGACCTTCAGCTTCATCTGAGGAAACACAAACAGGAAACATAATGTATATTCTTGATGAGATAAAAAAGTTACATCAGACCCGTCTATTCAAGAACATACACCTCAAAAAGACAAAGTAAAAGTCAATCAACATTATTTGGTGTAACATAAATATATTGTTCCTTTTTTATCTCTATGGTACACTCAGATCCATATTGGGACAGTTTGTCAGGGTGCTGCTTTAGAGAACAGGTGTGACTACATCTCTGTTAGCTGCCCATGAAGAGAGGCCTGG
>NW_018127962.1:1005388-1008867 GCF_001952655.1 Monopterus albus
CTTTCCCCTTCTGCAGTGAACGGAGCCACACTAGGGCATGTCACACTGAGGTGCCATTGCAGCCATTTTCTTCCCAACTCACAAACAAGACTCTGTTTCCCAAAGAGCCAGGAATCAAGCGCTGGTCATCAAACAGCGCTGGATGCTAACAAGCAAGGAAGCGTCACCTGTCTAGGTCAAAGCTCAAAGCTTTGAAGAGGATGTGTGAAAGAAGGGTTTAACTAGCTCTTTCTGTGCTGCTCCTCAACATAAAAAGTTTGAACACCTCGTTACCTTTGATGCAAACCTGCACCAGTCCGTACCACTCTCCGCAGCTGTCGCACAGCAGTCTGAAGGTGTTGTCCCCGCTGGGCATCACGTAGCCTGGCACACACATGTACAGCAGCTCATCACCTATCCCAAACCCAGTGTGCCCTTGCAGATGTGCATTAGGAAAGGATGGAGGGTCTCCACAAGCTTCTGTCAACAACAATCAAACAAAACAAAACAAAAAACCAATGTGTAACATCTGACATACACAGTGGGAAGTAAATGTTTTTAAGTCTTAAGCAGTTAGACAAAGATAATGCTACCTCTCTGCAATGTTACACAGGCTGGCTAATGAAGCGCAAATCATCATTATTATCCAGTTTTACAGGATCATTTTCTTATTTATAAAGCGGAAGAGATAAGAAAGGGACAGGGGGCAATGGGGTTTTGGGGAAATGTGGAAGTAGTTTTGACAAACACAACCACTGACAATGTGACTATGATGAGATAAAAACTGTATATTGTCTTGACTCTCATCAAATTTGTCATTTTAATTATATGACAAAAGAGTTTATTTTGTTTATTTTACTAAATAAAAATATTTTACTAATATATTCAGCTGCTGTTTTATTGCAGCATTAAACAATTTTTCCATGTTAAATGTATAATATTTTTATATGAGACAATTCAATTTAGAGTATCATTACTGTAAACAAAGAACAAAACTAGTATTTTTGCAGGCTTTAATCGATTTACTGCAAATTGTTATTTTTTACATTACTACCAACCATTTCCCAAAAACTGTAATGCAGTTTCCTTCATTCTGTGCAGGCACTGGTAACATTTCAACAGCCGACTCTTGCCTGACTGTGTGCGAGATGTAAAAAGTTCCCACCATGGGGCTTTTCCCCATTGTGGAATTAACTGTGGGAGTAATATTCTTGTTCTCGATTTCTCTCAAGTATTATGTTTACATACAAAGCTCAGTCATTCATATCCTGAGTATTTATGCACAGCTTTATTTATTATCAGTGTTTACTGACCTTTGTCTCTGATACAAAAGGCGTCCAGTTGTGCAGTGTCCTCTGTAGCATTTTCTGTTCTCACATCCACCGCTTTCAGTGCACTGCCCACAGTATTACACACTGTGGTCCTAGATAGATAGATAGATAGACAGATAGATAGATAGATAGATAGATAGATAGATAGATGGTTACATTTGTGGTTCTTAACCTTTTTTGTCTGTGAACTTTCACAAATAACAATAGGCCTCGCATGATGCTGAATTTGTCTATGAGCTGTTAGCAGTTCCACCAAAGAGACATGTCCTCTACATGACTCAGATGGGTTCAGGGACAAAGGAGGTCATTATTAATCCAATTTTATACACAGCAGAGATTAAAGTATGAAAGACTGAATTTGTTGAAGCAGAAGTTTGTTTTTCTTCTTTAAACGAAACTCAGATTTATCTGGGAACCACTGGATTAGACTAGTAGTTCAAACTAGCTCCATCTTGATCAGCTTCATTGGTAAAATGCTGCTTTCTACAGATGTGCACATATTAACAATGTCATATTAGCCACAGAGCCATTTTTTTACAAAAAAGGTACTTTTGAAGTACATTTTGCTGAAAGCACCTCTGTGTTTTTGATTACAATAAGTAGAATTAGAAATCTTTCATTTGTAACTATTTTTCCATTGATGAATTGATACTTTTACTTAAGGAAAGGATCTGAAAACTGAACCCACCATTTAGTGTACTACTGATAAAAGTAATGTGAGACATATTTCTGCTGCAGCTCTGGTTCATATACCCTATTAAAAAAAACCCACTCGCCCCCCCCACTTTGGGGTGGTCTTGTATTCCTTCCTTCAAGCTTGGGTCCTCTACCAAAGGCCTGGCAGCTTCAGGGTCATGCGCAGTATGGTAGCTGTCCTAGGACTGCAATCGTTTCATGCTAGCATCTTGCCTCCAGCTGTTATGTGCTGGATTGTCTTAGGGGCATCTTTGCACAGCCTGCACCTGGGGTCCTGCCTGGTATGGTAGACTACAGCCTGTATTGATCTTGTATTGAGCTTGTTCCTGTGCTGCCATGATTAGTGCCTCTGTGCTGTCTTTCAGTCCAGCTTTGTCCAGCCACTGGTAGGATTTTTCAGTATCAGCCACTTCTTCTATTTGACGGTGGTACATACCGTGTAGAGGTTTGTCCTTCCATGAGGGTTCCTGCTCTTCCTTCCCTTGTTCCTCTGGTTTCTGCTGCCTGTGTTCACTAAGCATGTCATCACTCGGGGCCATGTTCCTGATGTATTCGTGGATCTTTGTTGTTTCATCCTAGATAGTGGCTCTGACGTTCACTAATCCTCAGTCTCCTTCCTTCCGCTTAGTGTACAGTCTCAGGATGCTGGACTTTGGGTAAAACCCACCGTGCATTGTAAGGAGCTTCCTTGTCTTGATGTCAGTGGCCTCTATCTCCTCCTTTGGCCAGCTTATTATGCCAGTGGGGTACCCGATGACCAGCAGGGCATAGGTGTTAATCGCCCGGACTTTGTTCTTTCTATTCAGCTGACTTCTCAGGACTTGCCTCTGCAGGTACTTGGTGGTTGCTGCTTTCCTTGTGGCCTCTTCATGGTTCCCATTTGCCTGCGGGATCCCAAGGTACTTGTAGCTGTCCTCAACATCTGCTATGTTGCCTTCTGGTAGTACAATCCCCTCAGTTCTGACTACCTTCCCTCTCCTCGTTACCATTCGGCCACACTTATCCAGTCCGAATGACATTCCGATGTCCTGGCTGTAGATCCTGGTGGTGTGGATCAGTGAGTTGATGTCTCGTTCACTCCTGGCATACAGCTTGATGTCATCCATGTAGAGGAGGTGGCTGATGGTTGCTCAGTTTTGTAGTCGGTATCCTTAACCACTCTTGGTGATGATCTGGCTGAAAGGGGTTCAGGCCTATGCAGAACAACAGCGGGGACAGAGCATCTCCTTGGTAGATACCGCACTTGATGTTGACTTGTACAATTGGCTCGAAGTTGGCCTCTAGGGTTGTTTTCCACATTCCCATTGAGTTCTTGATGAAGGCTCTTAGAGTCCTGTTGATGTTGTACAGTTCCAAGCATTCCAGGATCCATGTGTGAGGCATTGAGTCATAGGCTTTTCAGGCAGTGCAGAGGTTGGTATGCCTAGTCTTGCAGTCTCTAGTGACTACTTTATCAACCAGTAGCTGGTGCTT
>NW_018127962.1:1008915-1017187 GCF_001952655.1 Monopterus albus
AATGTGCCTGCTCATCTTAGCTGCTATGATGCCTGACAGGAGCTTCCATGTTGTGCAGAGGCAGGTTATTGGGCAGTAGTTGAATGGTACTGCTCCCTTCTGAGGGTCCTTCAGGATCAGGACTGTCCGGCCTTCAGTTAACCACTCAGGGTGGGTTCCATCCATTAGTAGCTGGTTCATTTGTAGTAGCTGACTGATTAGCTCAGTGGCTAACACCACTGACTTTGATATGGAAGGTCAGGGGTTCGAACCCAGGTCAGCCTGGGCCCTTAGGCAACGGCCGTAATACTACCTGCCTACCTCATGGGTAATGAGAGTCACACTGGCTGAGATGTTGGCCAGGTCAAGAAGGTCTGTGTCAGGTGTTGAGGAACCAACCTGATGAGAAGTGGACTACTGGAACAAGACATTCATGGGCAAGAGAGGAGAACAGGGAGCTACTGGAATGCTACTATACAAGTAACCCCAGCAAGAGGGGTTACATACAGAGGATGTGGGACCTATGGCTACTTTGCAACCCAATATCTAGTGTAACTTCGAAACAACTAGTAGCTCTAACATCCGCAAGAAGCACAGATGAATTACAATTATTTCATACATTATTGACACGAATGCTAGCAAGGCGGAGCCTGGACACCAGATCGGGGGGAGATATCATCATCATCACCCCACAATCGGTACCAAGCCCAGATGAGCTTGATTCAAGAGCAGCTGACCTGAGATTAAAGATCATGAGCAAGATGGACACCTGGAACTTCCGTGGCCAGTTACCAAGACTAGGTGAAGTACCTTCTGAAAGTCTACTAGAGGATGTGAATGCAGCACTAAGAACAATCCCTGCTACGACCAGCATTGAGACCTAAATGAGCCAGCTATATACACACACATATGACAACATGCATGGACAGATATAGTATTTACAGTGCTTGTTGCTCTCTGGCTAATCACCCATTTTGCTGCTTATTCAGATATTATTACAGCATGACATTGGAGTCCAGAGACACCACATCATGGCTCAGACAGACTGCAGTATCTGCAGTTCTAGCCTGTGGCACAATATTATCACAGTGTGGCACATTAGAAATCGATGTTCCCATGCAGAACTTGTACAGTCATATCAGGACTTAAAACACATTTCCCACAGGGACCAAATGAATAATGTGGTCAGTGCACAATGTCTACAAGCTGCAGTGGCTAAAAATGATGAGTAAATGGTCTGTTTTTAGTGCCACGTCATTACAGAGATTTAAAGCATTATTAGTCCATTTATCAAACAAAAAGCAGCAGATAAGACTGACCCAGATTTCCCAGGCTATTCATATCATGTTCCCATAGCAGCTCCTGACACTTATCAGCTCCACGTGGAAAGAACACTCGGCAAAGTTGGACAAAGGTTTAGTCCAAAAACATCATTCGAAGACACAAATATTGTACTTTTCATTAACAGGTGAGACTAGTAATATCAAGCATCGCTAAATGGAAAAGGAATCGGCCCAGACTTGTGCTTGTGTGTGAGTCTGTGTGCAAGAGAGTTAATCAAAGCATAAGTAATTGGAAAGAATTTGATTGGCAGCATAGTGCGACTGTGAGAAGAGAGGTGCATGAGTCACCCTGCATGCTTGTGCCATGCTAACTTCAGCTTATAAGGACAAAAGTCTGAGAAAGAGAGTGAGAAAACACCCCGGAGAGAGACTAAACTCACAAAGACTGTTTTCACATCAAACTCTAGCTCCTGCAGGCTTCTGTGAGTGTGTGTAAATACATGTGTGTGTTGTGTATAAGAGAGAGGCAGTGAGAGGGGAATTGGTAAAAAAAAAAAAACAGAGCACACTTATTACATTTCTCAAAATTGATATTTTTTGTGACATAATTAATTCAGGAACAACCCAAAGACATGTGTTAACTTAATCCATTATTATTGTGTTTGGTTACCGAGGCAGCAGATGCATGACTGGCAGGCAAGAGGAAGATTTTAGAGCTAGAGAGTTCATCCGAGAAGCACACTTTGTGCCTCTCTCTTATACACAACACACACATGTATTTACACACACTCACAGCTAAAAAATTGTGTCAATGCAATTCTGAAGACTATAGGTTAACTGTGCTAACAGCAAGCCTTATAGGCCAAAACAGCATAAATCTAACCACAGGAAAAATTGAAAAGAATTAAGCGATATTAGTCACAAAAGTGATTAGGAATTAAATTTGATTTATGGTTCTGCACTGAATATGTGTAAAGCAGATACAACATTTTCAAACACCTGTGACCACCATTCTGACTAAGGATAAGGATAATCACATTATTTGGCCAAGTATTTTACACACAAAAGGAATTTGTTTCTGGTACAGAACCGAGGCAGCCATCTGCGGCACCAATTCACACTGATGGTTCTAACCATCGGGGGCAACTTGGGGTTCAGTGTCTTGCCCAAGGACACTTTGACATGGGGACTGCAGACACCATGATTGGAACCTCCAACCCTCTGGTTGGGAGATGACCGCTCTACCCACTGAACCACAGTCACCCCTGGCAGAGACACCAAGCTGTTGTGAAAAAACGGTAACTGTTGCGTCGCCTCATGTCACCTTTGTCTGGGCCAGTGTGGTTGAAAAAGTGACACTTGAACAGACCGCACAGACTGCAGCCAATGGCCAACTAGCGCGTATGTACGTTCTACACCTGTATGAGAGAAATAGCTTCCCCTACCAGCAGGTGATGGTATCTGTATTTACCATTCAGAAAGGGAAAGAAGAAGAGCTAGACAGCAGAAATACAAGCTGTAAAATAAGCAGCCCTTGTTCAGCACAACTGCTGTTTAGAGCTGCTTCTAATCAAAAACAAGGATTAAATGGGTGGAATCGTGAATACTGGAGAAGCTTTCCAGATAATTTATCTTCTCCTGCATTGAAGATAGACAGTTTTTTTAGTCTCTCTCTCACTGATGATGTCCAACTAGCCTGATGCCAATTCAACATGTCAAATCGACCAAAGAGCTGCCAAGCTTTATACTTGGGGTGAAATTAGAAAGAGACAAAAATGCTTGAGAAATTATTTCTTGTAAACTTGATTCTCCATCCATCCATTATCTATACTGCTCATCCTGGAGAGGGTCTTGGTGGGGCTGGAGCCAGTCCTAGCTGACATTGGACAAGAGGCGGGGTCCACCCTGGACAGGCCACCAGTGTATCACAGGACTGACACTTAGAGACAAACAACCACACTCACTCCTACAGGCAATTTAGAGTTGCCAGTCAACCTAAGCTGCATGTCTTTGGACTGTGGGAGGAAGTCAAGGTACATGTAGAGAACTCATGCAGGTACAGGGAGAACATGACAACTCCGCACAAAAAGACATCAGCCTGGATGCGGCTCAAACCGAAACCTTCCTGCTGTGAGGCAACAGCACTGGTCACTTTCCACCATGCCACCATAACTTGATTCTGTTTTAATAGTTAAATGTTTTAAAAAGAAGCCTCTCACTTTATGAATTCTGGGCAGTATTTCAGCTCAGCCTTGAACAGTACAAGCACTACACAGCCATCCATATTATACTGCACATACCATGTACCCTTTAGGCTTGCAATCACCTTATATTAGAAACCAAAGGCAACTACAATACTTCCTGTCTGTGCTCTGTAATTACTGCAAGTCATCAATTAGACACCTGGCTATAAGAGTGTACCTGTCTTCCTCCAGATCCAGTCCTCTCTGTCTCTGCCTGTCTGTCTGTCTGTCTGTTTTGTGTCGCCTTCTGTCTCTGGGTGCTGAACGCTGTGTGTCATGTTACCGGGGAGATGAGAGGTGTAAATGGAATCAGTTGTCAACATGACACCCCGGCTCTGAATTCCCTCCTCCTCCAGGAAGGAACAGAGGAGTCTTTCTCACTCTCATCCTCTCTGCGTTTTCTCTTTCCCCCCTGAAATGTGTCACTCTCTTCTTCTGTCTCTTTTACTGCCGCTGCTGCTTTTGCTTCCTTTCTCTTTTATCCATTCCTGCCTCTGTCTCTCACACACACCAAAATGACCTTTGACATCTCTAGAAATCACAAGTCTCCCTAAATGTCCCTTAAATCAATGAAGACTTTTCTTCTTTTCTTACCCCACGGTGCCTTCATATAGCCACCCACGGGTGCACGGGGAGAAGAAGCACTCCAGCACAGCATAGCGGAGCTCCTCTGCTGATGCCAAGCGGGTATGTAGTGAAGTACAAGCCCGCTCAGCCTCTCTGAAGCCCTGCAGGCCAGAGGAGTTTCTCAGCTCCAGGACAAACACGCGAACTGAGAAAAGAGAGAGCAGTGAGTAACTGGAAAACATCTTAGTACCTGTTATGAAGCTCTTGTATGGTAGAAATTCATAAAGAGTCAAGTTTTCATGAGCTCTGTTGTATAAAACTGACATCAGAGTTTCTGGGTACAGGCAAGGTCTGGCCTCAAAATCCAAACAATATTCATTCATCCTTACATGAAGACAAAAAACAGATGTGTGTGATCACAAAGACAAATATCCCAGGTTAGTTACTGTCTAGGAGATAAGAAAAAGAAGACTAAAGGATCTCCTATCTTAGATTAACTATATTTGAACACCAAATTATATTTCTGCTTAAATTTCCTCAGCTCACATGAACAGTGGTCAAATTTTAAAATATAGATTTGGGACATCCTCTGGAATATTTTCAGAGAAAACGCAAAGCACAGTCTCCAAGCAAACGATAAATGAGCCAGTCTGTTTTATTTGAAGTTATTTTTGAAGAGCAATGCACTCTTTTTTTAGACTGATACTAAAATCCTAATTATGTCTGCCATAGTACAGATATGTTTTTTTTATTGGAAAACAAACGCAATCATCAGTTAATCAAGACATTTCCGTCCTAATTAAGACAACTGATTCTTGTTACATAGAATATCAGTTCCCAGTACATTTCTCAGTATAACAAAAACGATATTTGATGGCATATTCTAAAATGTTTTCTTTAACAAGATCGCTTTAATTACTTGCATAATATTTGCAGGTCCGTGGCTGAAGAGTAACTCGACAGGGACGTTTGAAATCTATGAATCTACCCATCTACCCGCCTCCTGTGATGGTTAATTGGCTACAGGTGTGATCATTTTACAGTCTCACAGCAGCAAAGTGTCTCTTCCATTATCACCTCGTTGTCGCATCATTAGCCGGGGTTCAGTAACACTAAAGGAAGGATGGTTTTTTTGTTTTTGTTTAAAAACTGCTAAATATCTGGATAAAACTGGCGATAAGCCAAACTAAGATGCGTCTCTGCGCGCTCAAAATACAGTCATATCCATTACGCACGGGTTTATTAGATGTGTATAGCTGCTTATACACAGGTTATGTATAGCAATGACATTTATTTTAGAGAGAAAAACTACTAGACTACTCAGAGGAGAAACGCTGGAAGGCAAAGCAAAAAGGTAGTTGTTAACGCGCGCTTCAACCTGTGCGCTTTGAGTAACGTTCGTCTAAGTTAACACACCAATACCCGAAAATTTCTGTGTGTTTATAACAAATGTTTTGCTGTCACAAATATTTTCTTCTGTTAAATGGCTGAAAATATTGACTTACCGCCTGCATTTACAACAGATGTCACCACAAGACAAGCCAGGCATCCAAAAAGCAATGATAGAATAATTTGGTTACAACGATCCAACATGTTTCTGCGCCCTCGGCACTTTTTATTTAGCAAAATCGATTACAAAACTTCCTAAATGACTTTGTCTGCACAGTCTTCCAGGTCAAAATCCTGTTATTTCCCTCCTGGTGGACGGAGGTGGACTGAGCAGTAAAGGACGCTTGTTGTCAAGTGCGGCTGTTAACAGAGAGAAAACAGTCCGCGCAGTCCGAGAGCGAGGCGCAGTTTATCTCCCCAAATAGTCGCCCTCGCAAGCAGATGGAGCACCGGTGTGAAAACTCGCTTGCCCCCGTTAGAAAATACGTCACGACTCAAAATCTTCAGGGTGAGCAAAAGCGGCCAGATAGTCTGCTACATAGAGAGAGGAGGGGGGCGAATATAAAAGCTGCTGATGAAGTGTCCTTGAGCAAGACACTGAAACTCTGCTTGCTCATTACCTGTGAGCTGATAGGACGCCTCAGTTAGTGTGTATTCATGTTGGAAAATAACACACTGACACTGCATTGCTATTTATAGACAGTTTAATACCCGGTAGTAATGAGACACATACGGTTCTGCACCCCCATAAGTTGGGCATGGTCCCCTCTACTATAGGCCAAACTTCTCTGTACAGGTGTGTGAGTGCGTGCATGCGCGCGCGCATCCCATTTGCTGAGGGAGATAAAGAAGGCAGAGCATTTTGGAGCAGGCCTGCATTGTTCCCGTGAATCTGCAGGTGAAGATAACCCTAACCCACATGCAAACAGGATCCACACCAGTAAACCCAGTTCTATATTATGACCCATGCAAAAGTTATCCCTGTGTGCACATTTCTTAAATAAATGTGAACGTCTCCACACCAAACAACCGAATCTAGTTCTCATAGATGCACATGTGTACTGTAAACATCATGTGTGTGAGGGTTTTGTTAGATTCGTAGGTTGACCACTGTCCTCTGAGTGAATGTTTGAGTATTTTCTCATCTACAAGCAACAAGAACAAGATGTTTACTTGTTGAAACATTGACTGTGCCTGAACGTGCTAACAGTAACTGATCAGGGAGTGTCACCAAAACATTTAGCTTCCACACACTCTTTGTCGGCAGACAGTGTTTGCCTGGTTGGTTTTGATATTTTTTGTCTTTTCAACTTTTAAGCTAATGCTGATGAGCACCAGTCTTCTGAAAAATATTCCCTCATACGGTGTTTTGATGATGGTGGTGGAGATGCTGTCTAACACGTCGCTCCATATTTCCCCATAAGTGTTCAATCAAGTTGAGATCTGGTGACTGCGAAGGCCATTACGTGTTATTCATATCATTTTCATACTCGTCAAACCATCAGTGACCCCTCATGCCCTGTGAATAAGGATCACTGTTGTCCTGGAGGAGGTCACTCTCATCAGGACAGAATTGTTTCAGTGTTAGATAAAGGTGATCACTCAGAACAATTTTGTATTGATTTGCTGTGGCCCTTCCCTGTAAGGGGACAAGTGGACCCAAACCAGGCCAGCATTTGCATTCGTTATGTATTCAGGGTTTCCCATTCATTTGTCACATGTCTGTATGTGCTGAAAAAGACCAGGAGATATGACCAAAAAGCTTGTGGTGAGACTGAGAGATGCACAAAGTAGTCAAATTCTTAAGTGAAAGTAGCATTACCTCTATTTAAAAATACTCTATTCCAAGTAAAAGTAGCACATTGAAAATTTACATAAATAGTACAAAAAGTAAAGGCACTCACTGTACTTTGATATTATATCATTAGATTAAAACATTTGAAAACAACATATAACTTGTTCATTTTCAAAATAACTAGTTATAGCTGTCAGTTAATTGTGGAATAAAAGTGTATTTGCCTCTGAATTGTAGTTGTGTGACAGTGTAATGTGGCATGAAATGGAAATACTCCAGTAAAGTACAAAAACATGACTAGATGTCCAACACTAGTGACTTACACTTCGCTGGAGACAAGTCTTCTTCTCCTTTTTTGTTTAAAGCAAAGATGAAAAAGCTGCAGAGGAAAGGATTGTTTCCTGCTCCCTGCTGTAGGAAATGATAGGTGTAAGTTTCAATGAGAGAAAGAGCGATGTACTATGTGTGTGCATGTACAGAACTATATGTAATCAAATACAGATTATTATTATTTTTGTTAAAGAAAAAACCAATTGTATCAATTTTTTGGAAGCAATGTTGTAGAAATTCCTTAAGGGGTGACATGCCTTTATTGAGGATTTACACCTAGTTGTTTCTCCCCACGTCTCTCTTCCACATCCCACCTTTTCCATTTTCATAATTCTCCATGTTCCCTCTCCCCCAGCGGAGTCTCCTGTGCTGTTGCTGCTGTCTATAGCTTTAAATCCCAAACTGGTGCTTTTTCCATTTCAGCCACCATTATCTGTGTTTCCCTGTGACATGTTTCACCCTCTAGTCATGTACCTCTCATTCCATACTTTCACTCTTGGGTTTCCTGTTGAGAGGGTTTGGATGAGCAGTTCAAGGTTGGCTGGTATCCTAACAAGTACCAGGCGGCTATTTCTGGAGAGGTGGAGTGAGGTGGAGGTGGTGGCTATTTAGAGGAGACAGGAGAATGGTTTCAAGGAGGGGAGAGACAGTGATTCACACCTGCAGCATCTCAGAGAGGCTGGGGA
>NW_018127962.1:1017254-1017726 GCF_001952655.1 Monopterus albus
TCACAAGACTTTCAGACAATCCCAGGACATAAAATAACATAACACACATCAACCACAAGATTGTTCTGATTATGTGTGACTTCCTGTGTGAGGTGTATCCTGTCAAAATGAGGTGCAGCACAGGTGTGCACTTGACTCAGAGGAAATCGCTGGCCATACCAGCGCAGTCGGGGTCAGGGAGAGGACTTGCTCCGTCTCCATGTCAGCAGCCTCCTAAACCTCCATGATGGGTGGGGGTCCAGCAAAACAGGAACAGCTTTGAATGCTGAGAGCTGAAACTTCATGCAGGAAAAAGGTATTTTTGAGAGAGATGATGGATGTCCTGTGAAAGTCATGCTTCATCAAAAGGTCAACTGTTCCTGCAGAGCTATGGATACATCCTTAGTTTAAGCTTTGCTCCATGTACGTTCTGTGCTTTGTTCAGGTTAAAAGTAAAAGCATAGGATAATCTTCCCAATGTTTAATTCTGCAG
>NW_018127962.1:1018428-1032488 GCF_001952655.1 Monopterus albus
AATAGTTCTGATTTTCTTCACTAAAATTAAACTAATAAATTAGATTATGCCATCAGGAATCCCCATTGGCTCTTGTGATCTCAGCCAAGAGGACACAAAAAATGAAAAATAGTTACAATTCATCATTTTTAATGTACCATTTGATCCAAATAAATCCCAGACACAAGTCTGACATCTCTGCTCAAACATTTCTCTCTCTTTATGTGTGTTGTTTGTATTTTTATTTTTTTTGCAAAGTAACTATAGCTGTCAATGTAAACTGAGTAAAAGTACAACGTTCAAGTACAAATCCTTTAGAGTTGTAGCTGGGCAGAAGTAACAAGTAGAAAAAATGAAATTATTCAAGTAAGGGAGAGGCATCTCAGAAGTGTACTTGAGTAAATGTACTTAGTTACTTTCCACCACTGTATGTACCATCCTAGTCACAATTGGAAACACTGTCCTTGTTGTAGCAGCACAGGATGAACAGACCTTAGGCTGCTGCATAAGAGCGCCCTCTATCTGTGACATGAAGGGCACCTGTGAAGATTTTTCACTCTCGATCTATAACTCACACTCTAATCTGTCTGTAACACTGTCTCCAAAAGCTGCACTACTGTAACAACAGTGCTAGAAGTATTTAGATGTTTTACTTAGTCTAAGTAAAAGTAGCAATACAATGTAAAAAGGTCAATCAAGCAAAAAAAAAAAAAATCCATTCCAGGTCTTACTTAATTAAATATACAGATGTATTAACAAGAAAATAATGTACAAAAATAAAAGTACTTGTCATGCAGGATGTTACTGATAGTGTTATAATAAACATGTATGTTATATAATCACTATTAATGACCTTCAAATTTTTATTCAGTTTTCTGGTGATAATTGAGTCCTAAATAACTCGTTTTCTTACAAGTGAAACAAATCTGTCAGTGCAGTGAAAAAAAAATCAGACAGTTTTAATATTTAAACAGAAACAGCAGATCACTGAACTTGAATTATGAAAAACCGGTTGAGGCAGGTTACAATTGTTTCACTGCACAGGAAATTAATATAGGAGACTTTTAAGGTTGTTTTTAAATTAACACTGCATCATGTTTTAGAAGCTGATCATATCTTTTTAAACATTATTTTAAAAATTACCTACAGCTGTCAAATAAACAGTGCAGTATATATTTCTGTCTTAAGTTCAATGAAATAGCATAAAATTGCACAATATGAAAATACTCAAGTGCCTGAGAATTGAATTAATACCGAGTAAATGTATATTGTTATAAAATTTCCACTGTATGAATATCGTCCGCACAGTCGTCTGCATCTTAATGGAATCTCAGTATGGTGTATGTTTTTCATACAAATGAACCTGTTTAAAGTTAAACTTTTTTATAATTCTGCTGCCACAGCCTGCCTTATTCTTTTTGTTTCATGGTGCAAATTCTCATTTCATTTTTGAGCCTGAAATATTTTTACTGTGTTGTCAAGTAAGGTTTTTAATAGTAGACGTATACATATATTGTATAGGGCTGAGGCTTATGAGATTGAACAGGTCAGCATTTTTTAAAATAAAGTACCTATGGTATACTGCGGTTTTGCCTCTTTTGTGGTTGTCTGTCCTCCTGCCAGGTCGTTGTGTGGAGGGGAGGTGGTGTGGCACTGGCTCAGGTCCTGAAAGTGGTCTCCTCCTAAAGGACCATGTCCCTCGTATATGGTCAGCCTACACAGTATATCTGTTTATACAATGTCCGTCATATGTGTTACAATATACCATTTTGTAATTGTGATTGTCCAGACTGTAAATCTCTTATGTTGATTTGTTGCTCTTCCTGATGGCACTGTATCTGCAGATTAGGCCCATTGAGGCAAATTTGTGATATTGAGCTATACAAATAAAAACTGACTTGACTTGAAAATGGTGAATATTTGCTATAACACAATCGACAATAATGCTGCTCATATGTAAGCATAAAGAATATTAATCCAATAATATAGTATGTAACACTATGAAAGAGGACATTTAGTAGGAGGAGCACTTTTGTTACTTTAAGTATCTTATATTTTGCTGATACTTCTGTACTTTTACTCACTTAAGATTCTGAGTTTGCACATAGAGTTTTTGACAGTATATTGCTGTTTTTACATCGGTATTCTTCCACCACTGTTGGTATCTAAACAGTTTACATAATGCTTGAATGATGGAGGAGTGGGGCCAATATGTTTTGGCTGTGTGTCTGCAGGTTGAAGCCTGAATGTGACAGTGTTGAAGATCTCTACTGCAGACAGAATCTTGCAACATGGACCTGGCGTCCACAGATGCGAGCGTTTCCTTCCTTTATTCAGACCCACCGGTCCGTGCCAGGTCGTATCACGGTGCTGTGACACCGTGACTCCCTCGCTAAATGCGGTCAAAAAGCTCCTTTGTCTTAATTTTCCAAAATCTCCGCCAGACCCCACAATCAAAATAAATCGACCACGCGTGCTTTTCCGCAGCAATGACGTCACGTGCGCCCGCCCCTCTTCCCGCAAGTAAACAGAAAACATATTGACGAAAACGACCTCGTCAGGTGCCGTGCGTGTGTTCGGTGCGGGAAACGCGGTTCGAGAGATGACAGCGGACTTTAATTTTGCGTTTCCCCTGTGTTTTTATCAAACTTGTGCGATTTGGAGGCAGCTGACTTGCGCTGGAGCGATGAAGGGAGAGGCGGAAGTGAAGTCACTTGACAGACCGTCCATGTTATTATTGTTATTTTGGTAGCCCTGTGATGAGACGGGCTGGAGAGCCGCTGGTCTCCGAAACAACGACTGTTAACTGTTACCGCAGGCCGCCCCGGACCGACACCACCTTCACCACCACTTCACTGACCCGGAGACAGGAGCCACGCTGACTGCTGGGGGGGAGGGTGTGAGGACCCAGCTCCAGCTCCAGCTCCAGCTCCAGCTCGGCTCCTACACTCCGACTGACCAAAAATAAAACGGCGACAAAAACAATAACGGCATTCGTCAAACGGCTCGACTGGCGTGTGTGCGGTTCGTAGCAGGGAAGTGCCTCCGCAGACATGAACGGTATCACCAAGGGCCGGTTCGAGGTATGACAGAGGGAGTGGACCACCAGCGGTTCAACTGTTTGTTTCTAGTAGACATGGGAATCATGGGCTTGTATAAACAGAGTGCGCGTGTGTGTGTATGTGTGTGGTCGACTCCTAATTTTACATGCATTCGGGAGCTGAAGCGTGTTGTTGGTCAAGGGTAATCCGAAATCCTGTTATTGTCCTGCCGCACCAGCAGACAGCGACAACATGGAGCTCAGGACTGCGGGACGGGAGGGCTGTGGCTGAGGGTTGTCAATATATCAGGTCCAGGCTATCAGGAGGGGGCTGCAGACGGAGAGTAAATGTTGTAAATGCAAACAGTGAATTAGTCATCACTGGGGTTTGGCGATATTACTGCAAAAGCTGTGACACCACTTGTGATACCTGTGAATGACAGGTGCCACAGGAGGTTTGGATGGCTTTGTGACTCACTGGCCTTTTTGGGTTCAAGAATCTGAAATAATATAGTGTGTTTCATGAGAGCTATGAATAATCATCTTCTCCCACAACCTTTTGGTATTTTTATGATAGTTTCCTCAAGAAAGCAGCAAACACACACACACCCTTTTGTGCACAAATGCAGCAATGAAAGTAGTATTCACAGAATTATCAGCAGCAAAATGTTCTTAAAGTATAAAAAGTAAGCTTGTAATGTAGGTGCAATGACCCCTGCCAGTTTTTATCATATCACTGGATTGTATTGGATTTGTATATGCAACATTTTATGTTATAGCTTGTTGCAGTAAAGAATATTTTAATTTTTATACTGTTGTTTAGTTTAATCTGTGACAGTAAGTCACATTTTATAAGATGATCAGCTGTTTTGTGTTTATGAAACCTTAACCTGCAAAGAAACCATTAATAAGATCAGTCAGTATTTGCACTGAAATGTTGAGTTGAAGTAGCTTATGAAAAGGCATAAAACAAGAAGTTAAAGTATTATCATCTCCAAACTGTACTTGAGTGCAGTATTTGAGTAAATGTACTTCATTACTCTCCACGTGTTCTCATCTGCATACCATATGACAGATTACCCCGAAGTACAGCTATGTAAAAGTATGATTGATGTGAAATACCTGTGCTGTAATAATGTTTTGCAGTGTCAGCATTTTATTTGCGATATCTACGAGCCTTACATCAGCTCCAGCTGGTTGTGACTGCCATGAGCTGTTGGCATTGTTTATCTGAAATATCATACATTCATTGTTGAGATTCTTTAGAGTTTGAGTACTTGATCGTTTCCATTAGGTGATAGTTTACATGCGAGTGGGTGAGAGCAAAGTGGAAGCGGCGCCGATGTGTTAGCATGTCAGCAGATTTCTCAGCAGCGCTGTAAGTTTCTTGGATGGAGACCAGTGTATGGTGGCAAACAAGGTGCCGTGTAAGAGAGACTGGAGAGTAGCAGCTAATAGAGTCAGACTTTGGATCGTTGTCTAAAGCTTCCTACCTGAGATGATGCTTTTGTATTGATCACGTGGCATAAGCCCCTTGTAGATGTGGTATAGTAGGACCAGGAAATGAGCCCACCGTATGATCCAGATACCTTCACTGTGGCAACGAAACTCCATAACTGAGTCCAAATTTCATATCAACGCTGTTGCACTCTGTCTAGGAAAGGGACTGCAGAGAGGAACTCCCTGCTTGGGAATGCTGCTCTGCTGACGCAGGGAACGAGGGCACCAGAGTGCTGAGGTGATCATTTCAATGAAGCACACTTACCAGAGAGATGACTTTGAAACTTGCTGCCATGATAGATTGATAGATAGGTAGATATATACTTTATTGATCTCGATGGATCAATAAAGCCATAACCACAGCTGAGATTAGACACCAAACACCGTGGTGGTGCTGTTGCACAACACTGTGCTAATTTCTTTGCACTAGTTAAATTTTTGCTCTTTGTCTGCTGACTGATAAAATAGATATAAGGATGTTAGAGGAAGGATTAGTCAGTTGGCCATGCCACAGAAATTGATTTGGCAGCATGTTGCAACATTACCAAATATTTTGTGATTCCAGTAAAACAAATCAGAGAAATCAGGTGTTTCTTTACTTATTCTGTAGTAAACTGAATATCTTTGGGTATTAGACTGAAGAAGTCCTAAGACACCTCTGGCTTTAGACAGACACTGAGATAACATACAGTAGATCTGTCTGTTGACAGTTCTCTTCCTAACATTCGGAACATACGGTCTTGTACATTTAAGGTTAGTTTCATTTCCTCTACTCAATTGACACGGTGCTAAAGATAACTGTAACTGAAGGGCATACGGTAATGATAAAGGGTTTCTAAGGCATTTCTGTAAAGCTTTTATTGAGCTTCCCATAGAGGTAGTTAGCTAAAACCCTGACAGATAAGAGTGTGATATTGCCTTATTCACTACAGGGGTATGTGAGGACAAATGATAGAAAAGGTTTTAACTGTGCCCTGCAGCTATTACTGGATATAGTTAATCAATAAGTTCAGGTCTGTGTTTCAGACCCCGTTGTCTGCTGTGTGTTACCTGAACAGAGACGTTAAAGTTCAAACCAGTTGCTGGCCAGTGACTGGACCAACTCCCTTTCTTTTGTCTTCTTAACCCCACTTCCTCTGAAATGGCAGTTATGGCCCTGTCAACCCCCTGATTTTACACATATTTTGCACATATTCTTCCTGTGCTCCCCACTGTGGCCGTCTCTTTCGAGGAACTCGTGTCTATCATGGAGCGAGCTGGAGCCAAGATGTTTTCAGAATCAACCTTTGCTCTTCCTGCACCTCTCCACACTCTCCTTTGTGTTTTCCATATCAGTGTTTGTGTTTGCATGCAGAGCAGCAGGGAGTCCCCCTGGCTAAATCCAGTTTCTGAGTCTTTAATGATACAAGTGTATTACTGGCAAGATGCGCGTCTGCAGAGGCATAGCAAATGTGGGTGTGATTTAAATTCATGGCTGAGTACAAGCCCATCTGATCTAGAACGTTCTGCCTCTGCTCTTCACACACAGAGGTCTTACTTGAATCACCTGGTAGCATATAGGTGTGTGTGTGTGTGTGTGTGTGTGTGTGTTTGTGTCCCACTCAGCAGATGGCCAGACATCCAGTGAGTAGACTAATTGAGATAAGCATGCCAACCAGCTGACCAGGCTGACAGAATTATAAGCTTGTAAGGAAGGGACCTGGAAAATCAAATGTAGCTCTGGCTTGTTTATTGGCATCACTTAAGGAAGCAATATCCTATTTCTCATTAGTAACTAAAAGACAGTGCATGGGTCTATTTTCATTAAACATATTTTTGCTATTTTGATCTGCGTTGTCATTGTCACTGCTCTGTCTCATTCCTCATGACCACCTTAAATGCGCACAGATATACACACATAGATACAGTCACTCCATGTTTTTGTTTATCTTGTGTCTCAACAGGTGTTCTCAAACAGCGAGGAAGCCCCCATTAATAAGAAGCTTCCCAAAGAGCTTCTTCTCAGGTAAGATTATTATGGAAACTCCCCTCTACACACGCACACACACACACACACACACACACACACAAAATACAACATACCACACCCTGGGACAAGGGCTTAGATCATTCATTATTCATTAGTGAAAGGAGCCCTGAACAGTGTGTAGGAGTGTAGGTGTGTGTGTGAACTGTAAGTGTCTTTGTGTTGTGTGATGTATGACAGCATTCTGAAATGAGGCGTGGTTAACTGTGTGACCTACAGACCAACATTTCGTTCCACTGCAGCAGCTGAGCGTGACCCATAAATCTGACATTACACACTCACCTGTGTTCATCCTCCACACTGATTTATATAAGGATATAGTGTGTGTGTGCTGCACAGTATGTTAGAAAAGGATGCACCTGCACGTTCCTCTGCAGCCACATGATGCGGTCTGTTTGTTGCTACAGTTGTGCACTTCATATGTTTCTGTGTGTGTGTGTGTGTGTGTGTGTGTAAAACACTCCTGGGCATATGTATGCTGTATGTCTGCGTGCTATAAATAGCTTGTCTTAGCTGGTGGGGAATTCCGCAGTGCTGTGCTCTTCTGCTGCTCCAGCTGTGTTCCACCAGTATACCCGTTCCCACTAGCACATTTTCGCCAGTGGACAGAAAAACTCACTTGCATGCACTCGCTGCAGTAGCTACGACACATGAGTTACTGTCACATGTGTCATGTTGTGACATTTACAGAATATCTACTGTGAGGGAGACTCACTGTGATGCAGTACGATCGTATTTTTAAACCACGGACAGTGGGTTGACTTCAGCCTTTTTATGTATTAGTTCTGTTTTGCCCTGTCAATGATGTATAGTGAGGGACATTATGTTTCCCCAGAGGCTCTTACATAATGGAATATGTAGATATTTTGAACAGTAACTTTTATTCTTAACTTATTGTAAGCACATTTTTTATAATTCGAAATGAATTAGAAGTATAGAGTAAATCAGTGGTCCACAACCTGGGGATTAGGACCTCGTGTGGTTGCCAGGTGATTATTGGGACAGGAGAGAAAGAAAATATTGTTCTGCTACTAGAAATTTTTTTTCTGGCATATTTTTTTTTTTTAGATATTTGCTTCTTTTTTGTTTAGAAACACTGGATAGTTTCACAAGTTTTAGTTTTACAGTCCTTTAGCATAGTCAAAAGAAATATGGCTAAAGCTAATATTTATGTTCATTATTGATTAAAATGTTGATCATATATTATTCAAACAACTTTTAAAAAATTCCCTTAAGGGCAATTTTTCTGGACCAGCTCATTAAACATACAATAGACAGATAAGAAAGACACCTGTTAAGGGATGTTCAGATGAGGCCAGTAGCTTTTGATTAACCAGTTAATTATTTTGTCAATAAACTGACTGAATAGTGACTAATGTATTTTTATTCGACCATCAGTCAAACACCCAGAGATACTGAGATAAGACAAAGAAAAGTATCAGATCTTCCCATCTGAGAAACTGGAACCAGAAAAAGTTTAGCTTATAACATAAGTGATTATTTGATTATCAAAATACATTTTCTGTTGATCAACTAATAGATGAATTGACTAGTTATTGGAACTCTAAAATAAAATGACCTGAAAACTTTAGAGGAGAAACCCAGTCTTTGGTATTGTGCCCTGTAACACAGCGTTAAAGGAGGCACTGAATCATTTTAAAGGATCTCCAGCCAAGAAAGTAATATACCATCTAATGTACCACTGCCAGAACCTGGCTCGGGGTTGTACTCGACTGCCTTTCAGCTGGTGCATTGTAAGCAGCTGTTCTCTCTGCCCGTGCAGGATGGATACAAAGTGTGAAAGCTGTGCCTTGATACAGAAGAACCTTGTCTGGCACACAAGCCTCGGACAGAGTTCAGACTGGTTCAGGGTCCTCTCACTCAGAAGCTCTGACTCAGCATCCTCCCCACCACCGCCGAAAATAATGTCTGGCCAGAGTTACTATGGCAACCAGTTGCAGAGTCACGGTGAAGGCTTGTCTCTCTTATGTAGCCATGCTTGAAGGGCCAGGTGTACATTTTGTAACAGGATGATGCTCCGTTAAAATCCTTTTATGAACCATATTAGAAAACAGGCATTCCCAGGGCAGACTTATTTTCTGTTTTGTCTGTGTTCACAAGCTTTCTTGTGTGTCATACAGTGAAAAACATAAAGTACTCATAATGTCATACCTCTGAATTTGATTCTGTTATGTCATCTCCTCCCTTTTCTGTTGTCTTTTTTCACTCTTATGTAAAAGTTACTGATACAGCTGTATCTGGATTCAACGCTCTCTCGTCACATAACAAGCCAGAGCTGCTCTCAGATATTACGCTTTTATGGTTAAGAATAAATGTCAAATAGTTTAACAGGAGTTCCCAAATCAGACTGAGTGATTGCTTCCCTGTGAGTACGTTTAACAGATTTTTTTTTTGTGTTTGGTGGAAGGCCTCTCTCACACAAATAATGCAAAGTCAGGTTGTGTTGGATTAAACCAGTCAGTTGGTCAATGATCAGCATCACAGCCATTAACCAATTATTAGAAGGGAGATCAATGAGCATCAGCTTTGATGGGTCATTCTCTCTGGTAGCCTGCGATTACTCCAAGAGCTGTGTGTCCACGTGTTCGATGTGTGAGAGTACACGTGTGCCACGTACTGTTTTGCGTTGCTTTGTTGATTGTATTCTAGTGCTCCCTGACACAAGGCTCCAGTATAGATTATACAGACATGCCCTAACATGCCCCGGCCTAACGCACAGCAAAACACACAGCCTTTGTCCATGTCAGCTCCTATTTTCTTGGGTTAAAAGAATGCTCAGACCCCAGCTGCACTCTGCCGGTTCCCTGAATACCTTAAATTTTCTTTAAATTGTCCCTTTTGAGGCACTGCTCAGAGCAGTAACAGGCTGGGAGCTCAGAGAAGGTGTACAGGTTGTATATGTGCTTCTGTATATACTGTGATTGTTTGTCTGCAGCCTTACATGTCTGAGTGCCAGAGATTACTCACTGGCTGATTAATGGATCGAGCTGACCCAGGAGGCTGCAGCATGCAGCCCTTTGTTGGCTGACCGGCCTCCAGCTCACACACTGCCTGCTTGAAGGGCTCTCCTCCAACAAAACCAAGAAGATAGCTGTTTTCTACAGACTTGTAAAACATAATTAACACCAAAGGAAGGTTATTCCAATAAAATATTTAGCTGGAAACGGAGCTCTTTACTTGACAATGATCAATGATCTGAGACATACTTTCTCTCTATTGTTTCTCTAGAATATTCTCCTATCTAGATGTGGTTACACTCTGTAGGTGTGCCCAAGTATCCAAGGTAAGCATGCCTGCCTCTTTATCTCCAAACATTCATTGTCGTAAAAGAATGGATTGGTGTGACTCTAAAGTATGCTATAGTTAAATTAATAACAGTTTTCCGTTACTGGATTCTCTAGAATTGTCTCTAATATACTGCCAGCTGCTGGTTATGTGTAAGTGGACACACAGGTGTTCTGTGTGCTCGCCTGATTATTTTATTGAGTCACTGATTAAATGTTTTGACTTTAAATTATCAGACAACAGTGGAAATATAATTCCCTAGAGCCCAAGATGATGCTTCAGGTGTCTTGTTTGGTCTGACCAACACCCCAGCGATTTCAGTTTACAATGTAATAAATCAGAGAAGAGTGCCAGTTCCTCACACTGGAGAGGTGAACAGAGCAGCTGCTGCATCTACTACTCGAACCAAAATAAAAAACGAATTGGGCATAGTTCATGTGTACTCAAACCTGTAGAGAGGTATTCATTAATTTCTCCCACATATCTCGATAACAGAGTCACCCTCCCCAACGTTTTTCTGACCACTTGTCTGTGTGTCCACAACCCGTGTGTCTCCCTCTCAGGCGTGGAATGTCCTGGCTCTCGATGGCAGCAACTGGCAGAAGATCGACTTGTTTAACTTCCAGACAGACATAGAGGTGAGGGGTGTGATTATGAGAGAGGAAAGTGAGGGGATAGAGTTGTGTGTGTGTGTGTGTGTGTGTGTGTGCTTGTTGAGTGGCATTATCTAGCCCAAGGCTTAGTGCTGGGTCAGTAGGCTTGGGTGCCAGCTGTGATGTCACTGCTGATCCTCTGTCCTGTGGCCCAAGTCATATTATTCTCTCTCTTTCTCTCTGTTCCTGTGTCTCTCAGGGGAGGGTAGTAGAGAACATTTCCAAGCGTTGTGGAGGCTTCCTGAAGCAGCTGAGCCTCAGGGGCTGCCTGAGTGTCGGAGATGCCTCCATGAAGTGAGAATCTCATTGTCTGTCTGAGCTATACTGGTGTAAAAACTGTGCCTCTGCTTTGATTTGTACTAAAAGTCATTCTCTAGTTGGTTTGATTATGTGCTGTTTTTGTCCCTGTTTGATTTTGTTGAAAGTTGAAGCAGCTTGTGCCTCATTAGTCCCAGGGGACACTTGATTCCTTTTAATCTCACTTTAGTGTGCATACAAATACAACAAATTAAAAAAAATAAAGTGGGTAATTTTGGTTTTATCTATAATCTCTTTGACCTCTGTAACCAAAGTACTTTAAAGAAGTACACATTGTTCTTTGAAGAGTAAAGCTTTCATTTAACAGCAACATGTAAAACAGAAACGTGCAGTAGTTGTACAACCAGCTGCCAAGGGGCTGTCGATGACTATGTTAATTGGCTCCTGATCAGCTCCCAGCTTCTGAATTCTTATTTCACTTCTTCTCCCTCCTCATTGTTCGACTGTTTCCCAGGACATTTGCTCAGAACTGCAGAAACATCGAAGTGTTGAACCTGAATGGATGCACCAAGATCACCGACAGTACCTGCGTCAGCCTCAGCAAATTTTGCTCCAAACTCAAACACTTAGATCTCACCTCCTGTGTGTCCATCAGCAACCACTCCCTGAAGGCTCTCAGGTAGCACCTGCACACTGGCTGACCGAACCCTGGCATAACAAAACCCCCTGTTAGCAGTAAAATGGAAACAGTTGTCAGTTCCCCACAAACCCCTCACCTGTTACATCCTGAGAACAGACTGTACAGTCACACATAACCTCACACACACTCCCTGGTTCTCTTGCTTACACGCTCACTCTCTCTTGCAGTGTTAATTTTGACACCTGAATTTGATTTTGTTTTAGTCTTTTGATGAAAATGCTTATTAGTTTTAGTCAGATTTTAGTCTTTAGATTTTTGTTGGTTTTAATCTGGTTTTAGTCAATAAAAAACTCAATACAGTTTAGTCTATTTTTAGTCATTTTTAAACAGCATTTTTAATATTTACTGTAGGCTATATCTTCTTCATCCTGGTTGTGTATAGTTACCATGGTTACGTGTTGTTCCCGTTTGTGGAAAATGGCGTTTTCTTCACACAGTGTCGCTCTGCTCTACAGAAGCTGGACTCACTCACGTTTGTATTAAAAACCTCTTCACTGGGTTCAGAGATGATGCTAAATCGTTGGGTAACATTAAAACTGTGTCTGCTCTCTGCAGTGAATGTTTAGAGATGATTTATGGTTGACTGCTCATCCTAATCCTGGAACTGACTGATAGCAACACGTTACATCTACATCCACAGCGTTTATGTTAAATTATCCTGCCGTCTCATATGGCGTGGTGCTGCATTTTCCTAGTGTGCCCCAGGAGCTTTTTATGTAATTCTCTGGGTTGTAGATGGATATGATTCATAAACCTGGTTCTTCCAGGAAGCGCTAATGCCCAATTCAGCTCCAGAATAAGAGAGATTTTGGCTGGAAACCGTTTTACTGATCAGCTCCAGGTTGTGGTTCCACAGATGCAGCAGGTCACTAAGCTGCTTCCCGTCCGTTTGTCCATCTTTTACATTATTGTTTACTTTTTATTTGTTGATGAAAACTGTAAAACATTTTGTCAGAGTTCTCGTTATCAAATGTTAGTTTTTTATTTAGTGTTTGTTTGATTTTCATCCTGAAAAATAGGTTGCCAACAAATATTTTTTGTCATAGTTTTCGTTAACAAAATTAACACCGCTCTCTCGACACTGTGCACGTTGTTCTGTGTTCAACAAATAAGAAGATGCTACATGTGGACTGGTTCATGTGTCTTTGTGTATTGTGAACTGTGTGGGTCTCCTTGTACAGTGATGGTTGCAGAATGCTGGAGATGTTGAACTTGTCATGGTGTGACCAGATCACACGCGATGGCATCGAGGCTCTGGCTAGAGGCTGCACCGGTTTACGTGCACTGTTCCTCAGAGGCTGCACACAGGTACGGTGCACATACACACACTTGGGCGCACACTTGCATGTGAGGTTTTTTTTTTTCAGGGGGCATGTCATACATTTTTTTCATTGAATGTTTTGAAACATTTTGACACTTTAGGAAATACATTTTTACCTCATATTGATGATTAATTTGTGCATGTGTCCAAGTAACATAAAAACACATTATAAAAAACCATAGTTAAGACTTGGTACAAGGATTCACTAGAAAATTCCAGGATTGTTTAAAAGAGTAGATAAGTTAAAAGTTACTTTTTTAATCTTCACATTAATCGGGGTGTTGTTGTGTTACCTGCTTCATGAGAATACTGTTGTCTACAGTTTAATGTAAACAAAATCCTGCAGTGGTAGCAATAGCTCACAAGTCTGTGTGCTTCAACCGAGAAAAAGTAAAAAAAAAAAAAAAAACTGTGAAACTACGGAAAACTCATACACATGTACCTGTAAATTCTCTGATTCTTAAAGTAAAATTCAAAGCAATAATATATAGCACATGCCAGACTTGTATTTTAATTTCATTGGCTGTTTTAGCTGATGTAGTGTGTTGGACCAGGCAGGTATTTTATTTTTCTGATTTCTCTGCAGAGCAAAAATTTTCTGTAAGCTGTTTGTTCTGTTGTTTTTTTGTTCTTTTGCTAAAGTCTAGTCTGTTTTTCATGCCTTCAGAAAATACCATGAAACCCCAATTAATCATGTGAATATCACCATTCAGTTAACTAACTGGAAAACATGAGGAACAGGGTCAAACTGATCAAAGGCTTGACTGTTTATTCTGAAGCATTTTAAACTTGATTTGATTTGATTTGATTTATTCTTTCAAGCATGTAAAGACAGTTGATATGGCAACACACATAATTTTACACATATCCAACAAATGCTAATCCAATATCAATTTGCTTATACCTAGTACATGCTTGAATGGAGTAGGAAGAAGTCAGACTTATCCAGTCCTACCCCATGACATCATCTTACCATCCTTGGTTTGCAAGCAGTAAATGATTCTCTTCTACACCACACAAGTAATATACTAAAGAATTATTACAAAGTGTTAACATTCATACACCACACCCACAATGTTCCATCTAATTAATCATTAAGCCTGTTCTTGCATATATCTTGATTGACACATACCTTTATATTTATGTTTAAACTCATCAATTCTATTACTATTTTTTATGTCCACACTTAAATTATTCCATAGTTTTACCCCACTTATAGAAATACAGAATCTTTTTTTGGTTGTACGTATAGCATGAACTTTTAAATTTAACTGACC
>NW_018127962.1:1035714-1038160 GCF_001952655.1 Monopterus albus
TTTTTATCTCCTGTATTTCTCTGGTCATGTCGTCGAGTCTCTTGTTATTTGTCTCCATAAGTAGTTGCACAAAACCTTTGAAGTTGTCTTGTTGTTGGCTCAACAGTGCGGTGTACATCTGCTTCTGCTGACTCAACATCTCTGTTACTTGCGCCGCTGAAATATAAACTTCAACAGTCATTTAGTCACATTGTTAGGTTTAAGCCCTAGTAGAGAAATCAACACACAGTTGCATACATAAATTATTGATCTTTATCAACTGATACTATTGTGCATTTTTTATTTTAACCCAGCTGGATGATGGAGCATTGAAACACTTTCAGAAACACTGCCCAGAACTCACCACCATCAATATGCAGTCTTGCACAGTAAGACAAACATTTTGTTTGTGGGATGGGAGGAGGGACAGGCTGATAATAATGCACGAGGGATGTGTCCGTATGCCTCTGTGTTTTTGTAATTTGGTTTGTGTGTGTCTGTTGCCTCTAGCAAATAACAGATGAAGGCCTGGTTAGCCTGTGCCGAGGATGCCACAAGCTACAGATTCTCTGTGTGTCTGGCTGCAGTAACATCACTGATGCCTCGCTTACTGCACTGGGACTCAACTGTCCTCGACTCAAGTGAGAAACACAAACACATTTACACAGAGGCACCTGTCCCATCATTTTTCACAAAGGAATCAACAGCTTGCTTCAACTCACTGGGTCCCACAGTGATCTTCAATATCCTTCCTCGGCTGGCTGATGATTTATCATGGTTGTAAAAATTAAATACACAGTGAACCACAATAATCCTACATAGTTTCCAGCTGCACACACTGCTGTACATGGTCCAACAATTTTTGTATGTCTGTGTGTTCTCAGGATCCTTGAAGCTGCACGATGCTCCCATGTTACGGATGCTGGGTTCACTGTGTTGGCCAGGGTGCGTTTCATTCATGTTTTCCCTTGTTCTCACGTCTGTTTTTTAGCCTTTTCACCTTGATATCTCTGAAATTGAATGAAATGCTTTTATCACAAAAGCACATGACCAGGCGAAGGTCAGACAGACTGAAATGTTGTGGATTTAATCAATTATTTAACCTAAGTGAGACAGAGTGCAGGAGTTGTTATTTGTTTCTCTCCTCCAAACACAGACTTTTTTTCAAGGACTGTCACAAAGGCTAAAACCATTTTGGTATCTTCACAGAATTGTCATGAGCTTGAAAAAATGGACTTAGAAGAATGTATTTTGGTAAGAGAATCTGCTTTTCTTATGTACTTCCAGCGTCATGATTTATGTTGAATCTGGAGTAATTTTTGACATAGATCAAAAAAGTTTTAGTAGGATTCAGAAGGAAACATGAAGATACAACTTGTGCCTACAGAACCTCTCATCTGCTTCTAGACATGTGAGAATAGTATATTAATAAAGCTTGCTCTCTCTTCAGGTGACAGACAACACCCTGGTACAGCTGTCTATCCACTGCCCTCGCCTGCAAGCACTGGTAAACATCTACATCTGCAATTCAGACTTTGTGGTAGATTCTGTCTCAGTCTGCCTGTATTCTTATGAAACTAGTCCATTTAACTAACTAACAAATCTATCTGTGTATCTTCATTTCTGTCTGTTGTGTCCCGGACAGTCTCTTTCCCACTGCGAGCTGATCACAGATGATGGCATCAGAGCTCTGAGCAACAGTACTTGTGGCCAAGAGCGCCTCACTGTGGTGGAGCTGGACAACTGCCCCCTCATCACTGACGTTACCCTTGAGCACCTGAAGAGCTGCCACCGCCTGGAGCGCATCGAGCTCTATGACTGTCAGCAAGTCACCAGGGCTGGAATCAAACGAATCCGGGTCGGTGAAAGTCATGGGGAAGTAAAGGCTGTTTTTAGTCACATAAAGCAGGCTCTTATGGATATAGACTGGATATGTGGATTTTTAAATATCTCCTGTTTAGTTATACCTTACTTTATTTTATGTTAAGAGGGATCATTATAGGGATGGTTTGACATTTTCGGAAATACTCCTTTTTGCTTTCTTGCTGAGATTTTAGATGAAAGATTGATTCAAATAATGGTTCAGTATAAGGCTTCAGCCGGCAGTCTGTTAGTTTAACATAAAGACTGGAAATGGGGATATGGTTAGTCTGACAGAATGCGAAGGTTAACAAAATCCAACAGCTAGCACCTCTACAGCTCAGACACATATCAAAGTGGTATCAGTGAGAAAGTGAATATGAATATGTCAGAAAAGTCAAACAATTTGTTTAAGAAGGAAAAAAATAGCAGTTAATTGGACACAGAAGAAAATACTGAACATTCTGTATCTGGACTTTTTTTCCTGTGTTTATTGTCTTTGATTGTATTAACACATCTCTCCCCTATACAGGCCCACCTTCCAGAGATCAAGGTCCATGCCTATTTTGCCCCAGTGACACCCCCTCCCTCTGTACATGGAGGTGGC
>NW_018127962.1:1038290-1044536 GCF_001952655.1 Monopterus albus
TCCTGCGGCGCTGGAAAGGGGTGGGGGGGGGGGGACTGGGGTCGGTGTAGGTGAGAGGAGGGGCTGGACCCACTCACTACTCCTGATCACTGATCAATACATAGACTGAACGCCACTGATCCCTGATCAGTTGAACCTGCCCCTCCTCTTTCCTCTTGCTCACCAATTAGCTTTGCAGCAGCCCCAGATTTTGGTGTGAAGGGGGTTGTGGGAAGGAACATGGATGGACTTTCTTTTTCTCGCTCTGCCTCTCGCTATAAAGACAAAACCAGGTTCACCACTCCATCCTACTCCTTACACCCCCAATTCTCCACCTATGGGTGTAGAGGACTGCGTCTGGACAGCTGGAGAGCCGGAACAGTGGAACTACAATGCATCATGTTCAAACTAAAAATAAAAAGACAATATTGTCATCTTGGATAGCAGTTGACTCTCTGTGGAGGATCATCTCAGCCCATCACATGACACCTCTATGTGACCATCCTGTGATTCATTCTGCTTTGACCAATAAACATGCAGCATGGAGGGAGAGGAGAGCTGGGTTGTGGGAAATTCAGATCTTCTGGATATCCGCCAGCTTAGTCCTCTGGTGTTGCAAGCTGGGAAAGACAGGAATGGGACATGTGACTTATTTGTGCATCTGTTGAGATTTTGATTCCGTTTGTGCAGAGAATGTTTTGCAATGGGAAAAAAGAATCACACCTATGGCAACTCACTCAAAATTAGAGTAGGCCAACAATTTTTTTTTCTGTGTTTATTGTGATTGTCCATGCCTGTCTATGCAGAGAGGGAAATATGTTTGTTTTTATTTTTGAAATGGAAAAGAAGATATTGCACCTATGATTCAGACCCTTACAGTCTGCTGTGTACTGTGTTGGTCATATTGGCTCCTAGGCCTGATCCAATCCTGTCAGTTGCCCCTGTGCACTAGCTCCTATTTTGATCACTTAAGCATTTGTTTTCATCCTGGATTAGGTTAGCACCAAATCTGTTTACATCAGATAGGTTTTCCAGTCTCCCTTTTATTCACTAATACTGATGCAAATGTGATACACCCAGTTATTCAAGTCGATTGCTGTATGTATTTTGTACATCAATCATGGCTAATACTGGTACAATTTTTGCTTCAAAATTAAATGGACATTTGCATAAAGCTAAGATAATTATGGTAATGTGAACAAAGGCACTGCAACCTTTTGACAATCATATGAATTTATGTATTTGAATGTTAATTTTGTATAGTTTTGTGTAATTGGAAGTTTACTGATGATTTAGCATATAATGAATTGCCATATAATTAATTTCTTCATGCCCCAAGCAGTACATGAGAAATTATTAAGAAATAGCATTTGACCAGTCTGGTGAGATCTGCCAATCTAATGCATTTAATTGGTCAGCAACAAATCCCCATACGATCCTACAAAACATATGTGACAAAGGAGTGTGAGTGAGTGACTGCAAAACCCAGAACTAACAGTTTGTTTCACTCTATAAAGACACTCCTCAAGATCAACAGGATCTCAACGTTATCTGCCTTGCCATGCAGAGTAACACACAGGCATAATGGGGCATAAAATACCATGACTCAGTGCACTGAAAATACAACAAAACAGCAGCAAGAATAATTAGTATATCACACTAAACTGAAACCGGAAGTGCTCAAAGACTGGGGAGATTGGCAGGACTATGGATAGGACTGAAACAAGGAGAGCAATCAGGTGAAGAAAGACTCATATGGACTTGGGAGACATACATAGCTGACTTGACTGGCTGTGATACTAATGCCCTCTCTTTGACAGCTGTTTTAACAGTTTTACGTTGAAAAATAAAGAAATAAATGAAAAATAAACGAATCAATAAAAATGACTAATAGTAAATGTGGTTTTTCTCTCCAGTGTCAAATCTTGTCCCCCAATAGGCTATCTTAACAGGAGACTGCGCTCAAATGAACACCGGCCACACCGTAGTTATACCGCTAGATGACAGGAAAGAGCCGCATAGAGGGCAGACACACCCACGTAAACAGTGCGGTTTGTTTGATTCATGACTCTGTTACAGAAAACAAATTATGTAGCCATAAGTAATGAACAAACATTTTATTTTACATGGTTAGTGTTTCAGTGTCCACACTGAAGCATGTATGGTTTACAGTAGTATACTTGATACCTGATATTTTCCATCAGGCATTATACTGGCTATCTGTGCAGTGCCCGAAGACCCATCGGCCTGCCTGAACGTTGATCAGCAGTATCTCCTGGTTACTGCAGTTCCCGGTAGTGTGCAAGGTTCGGTGCCTCTTAGCGGCTTTACCATTAGCAGGGATTATTCCGGGATTAAAGAGAGACCGGTTTCGGCGGGAGTGGAGCAGAGCAGAGCCCATGTTGTGGAAGTTTGGGGCAGCTTTACCACTGAAGGGGTAGATAGCTGAAAGCTCAGGAGAGTTTCCAGCCTGTTGTCATGGAATGAGCGGTGTGGAGCCAGGCACCAGGCCTGCGGTTAACTACCGTTAGCTATCTGAGCTAACTTATGTGTAACAGTCGATCTTGTTTGGCTCGCTGGTGCTAACTAGCCAGGCGCTATTTATGTTAGCATAACAGAGCAAACTAGGGCTCCTAGCTTGTTTTGGTTGTGATATCCTGAAGGAACTCGCTGGAGTCCTCTACAGCACCACATTTCCTGAACTTTCTCAAAGTTTTAACTTATCTTTCTGAGCTAACGTTGTGTAGGAAGAAAACAAGCGAGCTACGTCTTTGTCATACAAAGTTGAGATTCTGATTTGGGCGGAGGGATGATTGATGTATTAAATTGATTATTCTTTCAAGGGATTGCATGTTGATGATCAGACATCAGTTAGACGCAGTCCAGATCGCACAACCTCTCTGCCCATCCACGGGACTACAGATAACCTCTTTTTTGGATTCTTCACACCCCGTTCCACCGATCACTGTCTCCTGTCCGCGGACTGCTTCAGAGGCAGGCCACTCGGCCCTGAGTACTCAATGGAGGAACATGACAACATGGACTATTTTTACCAGCAGATACTGCAGAAAGATGTTAGCCGCAGGTTACAGATCGGTCAGGACCTCATTGATTACTTGAACGACCCACAGCGCTCCCCGGACGTGGAGCAGGATAAACCCCGGCTGGATAAGACAATAGACGAGCTAACGGGATGGATGAACTCCAGCAATTTCAAGGTGAGAGGTGGCCAGTCATCCTGAGGGTATCGCAGCGTCACTGCAGCAGTCATCCCCTCCTCTTGTTTATGAAATATTTTCCACCAGTTTACCCAGTGAATGGGGAAGCTAGAGGAGGACATGGAAATTGTATGTTATTTGCCAAGAGTTTGGTTTCAGTGGGAAGAACTTTAGCAGAGACGAGGCATCTTAAACGACGTGTCATCGCCTAAGTGCTATGAAGAGAGCTATCTGACATTATTTAAATCTGAGCTAATCAGATTGCCTGTCTCAATATCTGATCTCAGTCATCTCAATAGATAAAACTATTTTTAATTTGGGTTTTCATACAGCGTACCTTCTTGCCATATCTAGAGAAAGATATGTTTCTTTTTGTATTCTACTATTCCTCTGTCATAAGAGGTGTGCATTTTTAATTTTCATCAGTGACACAGTAGGTCATTTGCGTGGTATTCTTGTGGTTTGTTATGGTTTATATAGTCAGTTTGGCAGCAACTGTCTGTTTTGAGAACCCATTGTCAGGACTGTAGACTGCTGGGCCACTAGATTGAGTGGGGGAGGGGTTAGAAGACTCATTGTTGTGACCTAGGCTTTCTCTCCATCTAGTCCTCTCTCACCCACATTTTTACAGCCATCTCTCCATCTCTTTTTGCCTTTTCTCTGTTTACTGATCATTCTCCTATCCTGCCTGGGTACACTCTTCCATATCTTAGAAAAGCTAGAATGTGACATTCTTTGGCAAGGTACCAAACCAGCCCAGACAGTGAGTAGAAACAGTGAATTGGTACTGGATAAAACAACTATTGAGACTCTGTCAGTTTTCCTCTTATCTCTTGCCATTTTCTGAATAATTACAGATTTTGCACAGTTCCATGATGTTTTGATTTTTCTTGCCAGTAGTGCATTTAAGTGATTATAGATGAGATAATTATAAACATTCATAGAAATAAGTGGGGGTGGGAGGTTAAGGATGTTTCGGTTTTCTAGCACCCTTTGTGACTGAGTGACCAGACCCAACTTATTTGATGTGAAAAATTCTTCAGACAATCTCCAAGACTTTCATCTCAGGCTGTAACAACCAAACATGTCCCTTCATTCAGATCTGTTTTTTTAACGTGGATGCACACATAGTAACTTGAATTCAGATCAGTGTCTGGGACTAGTGTGCCAGTGAATCGTGACCCCCAGAAGCCTTTACAAAACGAGCTTTATCAATCCTTATTGGCTCTCAGTTGGGTGAAATGAAGGAGGGATTAGGTGTAAACCAGATGCTGAGTCAGCTAATTTAGAGAGAGGAGAGATGGTGCAATGTTGAGGAGCATGATGGAGTAGGGGAATGGAGTTATTGGAGTTAAGTGGAGGGATAAAGGTAGTAAAGGTAGGTGAGCAGAAAACACAAGTCACGACCCATAAATAAGATTAGTGTCCATTCACATTCCTCCGTAAGGAATGGGTAATATGCAACGCTGGTGTGCCCATGACTGGCTCTTTTTTTGTCAATTAATTTCATTCTCTTGCACTCCCTTTCTTCTTTGAACAGACAGAGCTGCAGATTCACCTCATACACCCTGCTTTCATAACATCACAGAGGCCTCAGTGCCCATGTGAGACATCAACAGAGGGCATTAATATTGCATGTTGTGTTGATGGGTAGCAGGGCCAGATGACTGGACACTGCTGGACTGATCATTGGGATTTTGTGGAAGCAAAGCAAAGTTATTTTGGCAGGAGATGAGATGATGCACTCAAGCGTTTAATACACTGCATAAACAGAGCAAACACTTTGAGGGGAGCATTTATGTATGTGCCAATATATTCACATTTCCCTTTTAAACAATGAGTTTAGTGCAAACTCAGCTCTTCCATTCTTTCCTTTACCAAATGTTGCTGTGCAGAGGTGGAAAGTAACTAGGTACATTTACTCAGGTGCTATTTTCAGGTACCTGTACTTGAGTATTTTCATTTTCTGCTACTTCATGCCTCAACTTCACAACATTTCAGACGCAGATATTATGTCATAATTTTATTATTTGATAACTTTAGTTACTTTTCTGAGTCAGATTAATAAAATATATTGTATTATATGTATTAATAAGACTGCATTGATCCCCAGTGGGAAATTTACCAGCTACCGTGCAGTATGTAAAGTATTTCAAATTCTAAGTATATAAGGTAGTTAACATTAGCTCCAGCTTTACAAGCTGCAACATTAAACCGACACAATAATACATCAATAGTTATAATCTAATAAAAAAAATATATAGGTTAATGTGAAGTGTTCTATTCTGCATAAGGAGTGCTTTTACTTAAGGTATATTTTGATGCAGGGCTTTTACTTGTAACAGAGTATTTTTACACTGTTATTACTAATTTACTAAAGTAAACAGTCATAATACTTCTACCTCCACTGTTGCTGTGTGACATCAGAGACTTGCATGATGTACTTTAAGCCTATCCAAAGTCTAGAGTAGACCCTGTACATGGTATGCGTATTAGCAGGGTCAACCACCCCACGCAGCAGCCTTCACAAAGAACCATTCATACAGGGCTAGATATTTATTTTTCCCTCCAGCATACCTCAGCCACTCTGTTTTGAAGCTTGCTGTTGCAGTGGCGTGTTGTAGAATGATATTTCTGTCTTATTAAGTACATGTCTGAAGTTTTTAGATATTTGGGGTCATGCCTAAATGGCCTCCTCACTCCATAGCCAGGCTTTTCCTGTCTGTTTTCTCCTGGCCAAGGTAGATGACAAGCCCAGTCCCTCCAATATCTTGCTGTCCTCCTCCTCCTCTCTCTCTCTTCATGTGAAGGTGCCATATGGATATGGCATCAAGCTTGTTGGGGTGCTGGATTGGGGAGGAGGACGGGAGGCCTAAGGGCTGTTTCCTTCCTGTTTCTTCTTTGTCCTTCACCTCCTCCCCCTAAATTAGGGCAGTATAAGGGAGTCACCATGTCAGCCCAGCTCTCCTCTTTCTTCTCCAGGTGATTTTTTTTTCTGTGGTTTTACTTGGCCTTCATCCTTGTTTTTTTTTTTTTAGTTTCTGTTTCT
>NW_018127962.1:1044613-1044817 GCF_001952655.1 Monopterus albus
GGAGACAGGAGAATAATCTTTTAATGGATTTTCTTTTTAGGCTGTTCAGTTTTACTGCAGCATTGCCAAAACAAGCATTCCAGGAGCACAGCATAGCGTGGGATGTGATCCTAATCAGAAACACAGTGGAAAACTCAACTTTACTACTAGACAAAAATCCAGTCTACCTTTCCCTTCCCCCCTACAGTTATAATCACATGCCTG
>NW_018127962.1:1044865-1046203 GCF_001952655.1 Monopterus albus
GAAAGAGTCATTGTAACACACATCATGACATTGAGAGTGTGTGACATACAGTATATCTTGTCACTTCAGAATTTATTATACAGTTATATCAAGACACCATGTTGCTATCCAAATGTCTGTTTTGACCATTATTTCTAAAAAAGTGCAGATAAATGTGTATTATCTGCTGTTATGCAGACTGTGTAATGAAGTCACAACAAGGTTACATAATCAAGGGTGCCACAGCTGTTGGTGTAACCTTTGGTACAGGATGGTTTTAATCGTTAAATATGATCTTTGTGTTAGTTTAGTTTTTTTGTGACAGTTAAATATGACTTGTTTATCTATACAAACACATTTTCAGTCTCAGTCAATATAATTTAGTTTGTCTTTTTTAGCTATGACTGCATATTTCCATTGAAAGGAGCTGGTTTAGGTGTTACCGAATATTGACTATGTGATTGTACATGGGTGGAAGACTAACTTTAGTTCAAAGATGGTCTTTAGAATTTCTAGCATTTCCATGTAGGCTTTCTTTTATGCATATATTCACACATTGCCCTTCAGAACAGGTGGATGCTGCTTATTCAGTCTGTAGCCCCAGACTTCTTAAATCTTCAGTGAGGGTTACATGGGAAAAATACATTGCACTGGGGTTACTACATTACTAAACTCTACATTATACATATTTACTCTTTAAATTTGAAGCACCCAGTCAGTATGTTTTTTTTTTCTTTTGAAAGCACGACAATATGAACTCAAAATAAAAGTGTAATTGTTTTTTAATAGACTACTAAATGTTACACTAGGTTTAAACACATAGGTTTATGTGCACAGATTTCTAATCTCAGTATTTTTCTTTCCACATGTGGCTCAGTATAAACCATGTCCTGTTTGTGTGTCAGTTCACGTTTGAGCTCAACTGTAATTTGCTGTAGCCAGTCTTTGCTAGGTGAGGTATTTCTCTCTACAAGGTAGGAAAGCTTTTGGGACTCAGACAGGTTTAAAAAGCAGTTGGCAGGCTGTCGGACAGAATCAGCAAAAACCGAGGAGGTTGTTTGAGTCAGCATTTCATAAATCCATTTTGGATGCCAAGATCTGATTTAAAATATAGCTCAAACCTCCTCTGTGAGAACCTTGTATCTCGTTATTACTGCTGTCACTGTGGTTGATGTAGGAGCAGACTGACGGGTCATAATGTTCAGGGTTTGTTTGAATTGAAATATTTGAGCTTGAATCCACAAGCGGTGGCTGTGGTTCACGAGGTAGTGCAAGTCGTCTTCTGACCAGCAAGTCGGTGGTTTGACTCCCGGTCTCCCCGCATGCCTAAGTGTCCCTGAGCAAGACACTGAACCCCAA
>NW_018127962.1:1046247-1061483 GCF_001952655.1 Monopterus albus
CATCGGTGTGTGAATGGGTGAATGGTGTATGATCTCCCTGTAAAGCGCTTTGGCCAGTGCATAAAAGCGCTATATAAATACAGTCCATTTACCATTTATATTTGTTGTGTATGACCCTCTATAACATCCGTCTTTCTCTCACTCTGTATTTTGCAGGTGGCGTTGTTGGGCATAGACATCTGTGGTGCATTTCTGGACCGCATGGGAGAGCGCTTCAAAGGATACCTGGTCACAGGTGAGATATTACCTATCCCCACCCTGAATTTCCTTTAGGTTATGTTCTTTTTATAGTAAAGCTCATTCATTAAAACATTTGTAAGCTGAGCTTGCTCAACAAAACTTTGGAGTTGTCAGTTTTTTTTCTTGTTTCACGAATGCAGAAGCAAAAGTAGCTTTATGATACACACAACTACTTCTAATGTTTTGTGGCAAATTCCAGTTCATGAAATAGAAAACAAAGCTGTGCCCATATGTTTTCAGTGATTCTACAGCCAACGCACACGCAATGTTGTTGTTTAAAATGGATTGCAAGAAACCTTTCTTTATTTAGTTCATCCGGTTCAGAAGCTAATGTCTTCTACAAAGTGCTCCATCTATTATGTTAAGCAGTGAGTGCTATTCAAGGACAGGTTTGCCTCCCGGCTCGAGTCCAAGTAGCTTCTACACTTAAACCCGTATAAGTGGCAGAAATTATAACTGCTTCATAATTTGTACTCAACTCTACCCTGTACTTTTACATTTTACTTTGATTGATGTATAAACTCTAAAGCATTGTGTTGCTCTGTCCTGCCATTTTGTCTCTTACTTCCACTTTGTGCTTCCTCTGAGACAGACCAGTATCACGGCTCTAAAGCCTGGCACCTCTTCCTCCTGTTATACATCCTGTAGTCTCTATATTTAGTCTCTGAATTCTCTGCCATAGTGTAGCTCATCTTATTACACCCCAGGACCACACCTCACATTCATTTGACCTCACAGACTGAATCTTCTATCAGATTTCCTTCTATGTGAGTGTGTTGTTATGTCAGTGCAGGTCTTTGTGTGTGCACCCGCTTTAGGTGTCACCAGCTGTCTTTGTCAGCTAGACTTGCTCTTGTTGCCAACAAATACACTCAACCCTGCAGTGAATTCTGAGATGACTGGATCTGTCGCACTGTGCAAAAGCACACACATATACACAGCTTGTTGATTATCTTGGATGGTGCCCCAGCTGTGTGTAATGGAATTGTGTGTTTCTGATTGATGGAAAAAACATCTCTCAGAGCCACCACTGGCTTTGAAATCTCCATCTGTCTATCTGACTTTGATGGGTACATTTCATGTCTCTTATAAAATCATTCCTACGTCCTTAGTCAACCCGGAAGTCATTCTGGTTGACTGAGAACTTAGGACATTCCAAGCCTCTTGTATTGGCTCTGAGGACTGTGCTGGAGGAGCCATGACCGAGGATACATGAGACCATCTTTTGCGGAAGTTATTTGTGACCTGACCTGCCCCTGAATCATAAATCAGTTGGTGATTGGTCACGTCAGATGAAGGATGTGAGGGAAGGATTGCTCATGTTAATAACGTGCTTGCTTGAGTCCTCTCTCCTCATGTGTTTCTTTCCCATCTTACATGGGTAGGACTAAGACACAAGTGAGGGAACAACAGTGCTTATAAGAGACATGAGATGTACCCCATGTCTCCTTTCCTGTGCTCTTTCTCCTTCTCCCAGCACCCACCCTCCTCCCACACACACACACACACACACACACACACACGCTGAGGGAAGGAAGATGAGATCATTGAGACTGAGTGATTATTGATCTACAGGTCTGACTCACTGAACATGCCTGCTGCTATTACACTGTGTGGGTGTGTGCATGCATGTGCGTGTGTGTTTGCTTGTGTGTGCACAGGCAGTTGGATATTGTGCTGTTGGCCATACTGCCAAGTAGCTCCTTTATATGATGTGGAAATGGAAGTAAAACATACAGAAACATACTGGTGTACTTTGACTTCATAATACTTTCTTGGTCACAGTGTGACAGATTCACTGAAGTGAAGTGATTGGTCCAGCAGCAGTGTGGCTTGTCACTTAGATTGTCCCTGTGGAAAAAAAGACTAAACAAAATGGGCCAGCTTACCACATACAACAGAAGTGTGTCTGTTTTCATCCAGATGACATTATGTGCAACAATGCCCCCCTGTCATTTTAGTTTGCGCTATTGTAATTGTAGCCATGGCGACCAGCTATTATGGTAACATAACGTACGCACGGCTCACACACACACACACACACACACACACACACACACACCCACCCACCCAGAGAAAGGACAGATGACATCATGCCCTCTCCCCTGCTCATGTTTGAGACTGTGGGTACGAGTGTGTTTATACTGTATGTACAGTACATGTGCATTTCATTCTGTGCGTATTTCTGTTTCTCATTCTGTGAATGTCAGATGAATGAATAAATTTTTTATGTTTAAGCAGTGTTATGGGCAGCTGAATAAGATGAGATATTTAAACCATAGTATGTGGTGAATTTTGAGACTTTTGTATAATGTATAACGCTAGCAATATTTTATACTTTTGTATTTGTCCACAAATGCACCAGTCTAAAAACTATGCAATGGTCCATCTCCTAAAACTTTTACTTTTTTTAATTTTTCAGTGCATGGGTTTCTGCCATAGACTGTATATAAAAATGGACGACTCGTCACCATTTTCCGCCACTATGCAAAAGTAAAGCAAAATTATTTCATGATAGACTTATCAAAACAAATTACTCAGGAAAACCACCACCTGTACACAAATCAGGGTCATAATGGCTACCAAAAACAACAGAAATCACCTTTGGGGGAAATCTGTTTGGTTTTTACCCTGAATTTTCAGTTTGGCTCATCATTGAGGGGACAGGGTTTATGGCCTATTCTGCAACCAGTCGCCAGGGGGCGATCTGCTTGCGGTAGCTTTACTTCTGGAAGCTGTTGTCTGTCTTTACATACAGTCTGTATTCTCTCCTGAGATTTATCTTTAAAAACAGGTCACCATTACATACTGTACCTTCATTTGCTTGCCACTGTAGTTTTTAGCTTAGCGTTACTCAAACAGGAATGAATAGTTCATTTGATGGGCACTGCTTTCTTTTGTGAATTTAGCACACAAGTAGGTGCTTACAGAAAATAGAACTGGAATTGCTTGTGTTTATTATCATTTTAAAAAGTCATGCCGGCCAGTAAGATTGTGGCTCACTGTCCTTTTCACAGTTTTTGGCCAAATTTGGACATCCACGGTACAGAGGGATGTGCATTATCGGGTTATAGTTGCACTCAGTTTTTTGTCATTTGGGTCAGTTAGTTGATTTTGGTGTTTTATGGTGTTTGTTGATAATAAGGAAAATCAAGATAACTCCTGACTTATCACTGAAATGATCTGTTCACCAAAGACTATTCATTCATGTGTGCACCAAGCAAATTGCAGGCCTTTAGATAAAAAAGCTGTCAAATAGCTGTTGTTCTTATATTAAAGCTAAGAATACACTGAAAGCTGATGGCCCTCTGTTCATCTTTTCATAGAAAATTAGTCTAACCATCTGAAACATTTTTGTAGTTACCAAAATACTCACAGGTCTTTTGGATGTCAGCATTTACTTTTTATTCTTTACGGAGTGCGTCACCACATTGCACAGGAGCAGTTGTGTGTTAAAGTGGAACTGACACGATAGTATTTGATGATGTTGACATTATTTTAGTTACAGTCTGTTTCTCATTTCCTGTCCTCTCTTTCCTCGTCTCAGAGCCATGGTGTCAGTGCTGGTGTTGCTTAGGGTTTTATGTTTACATATCGGTTGTATCTCACACACCCACAGACTGCACTAATGGTGAACATACTGTAATATAGTTTGTCTGTGGTTTAAAAGCACTCCACTTGGGGGCAGTCTTCATTATCTTTGGCATTGAAAATCTGGTAAAGATTCAAAGTCATGTCTGGCCTCATTCTTCCTTTACTGATGTAGGTACATTGAACTGCATTTTCACATATTGACTCTCATGACAACCGCCACTTTCTCTCTCTCTTTTTGCCCATCTCTCTGTAGTATTGCCGGCCCTGGTGGACAGGCTGGGCGATGGCAAGGATCAGGTCAGGGAGAACAGCCAAGCTCTCATTCTTCGTTGCACAGAGCAGGCCGCCTCGCCCATGGTGAGACACAACACTGACATGAATGTAAAAGCCTCTGGATCCTAACCAGTCAAAGCCTCTTTTATATATAAAGCATATAAATTGTGGGAGATTCTGGGTTATCAGCCAAATTATTATTTTAAGTAACTAATTTCAAGCACTGCATGTAAAATGTAATAAACAGATCATTGGTGATTTTTAAAATGGTCTCAGGACTTGAATTTCCAGTTCTCGCCCTGACAGTTCTGGTATGAAAGGTTGTAGCTGTTAAAAAATGTTGTATTGTGTATTTTGTACAGTTAGATGAGCTAGTTGGCAGCAACCTGTTACACAGACAAATATAAGCTATGCTGCAGAGATGACTATAGCTTCAAGGTATGGTATGTCTTGATTTGATTTGATTAGATTTGATTTGATTTATTCTTTCAAACATGGAACGACAGTCAATATGTCAACACACATAATTTTCACACATATCCACAAATGCATTATCAATTTGCTTCTACCTAGTACATGCTTGAACGGAGTAGGAAGAAGTTAGACTTATCTAGTCCTACCCCATGACATCATCTTACCATCATTGGTTTGCAAGGCCTCCCTCTTGTGAATATATAAGGAATTACACAGGCCTCCTCTCTGCTTTATGCTGTCTACACACACACACACACACACACACACACACTTCCAGACTGTAACCTTCTCTGATCCCAGTAATCTGCTCAAACCACTGTCGAGCAGCATGGTAGAACCGTTGTCTGCTCGTCCTATTGACACCCTCTTTCTCTCACTGTTCCCCCAAACACTTGTCCTTCTCATTCTTCCCTGTCCAGTACGTTTGGGAAAGGCTGCTTCCTTGTTTCAAACACAAGAATTTCCGCAGTCGAGAAGGAATCTGCCTCTGTCTCAGTGCCACGCTCAGCATGTGAGTAGCTTCTCCTTCTCCTGTGGAATAAACTGGTTACAGGAAGCAATTGATTTCAATAATTTTGTCCAAAGGGTGTGCTACCAAGTATTAAGTTGAGAGTATCAATAATTCTGTCCAGTCCATTTTTGGAGTTTTGTGTGGAATATATTAGATTTGTTTTTCCCCCTCTGGTTTATTGTGCTGCTTCAATGCAAACAAAAGAAATAAACATAAGCATACCAAAGAATTTGTGATTGCAACAATTTTCTGGGAGAAATGGTGTGTTGTATGAAAGAAATGCAGGGGGTCCAATATTTTTGGCTGTGACTGTATATCTTCTTTATGGGTTAATGAATATTCTGCACACTGAGGGGTAGTTATGTCTATGTGTACTTATTACTGACATGAGCTCGTCTCATTCTCTATATTGAAGAAACACACACAGTCTCTGGTTAATCCTCTTAACTCTTCCTGTGACCCCATAGTGGTGACACATATGCGATGAATAGCACTTCACTATTGTTATGCGACGTTATGTCATGTCTGTGCTTTCAGAGAAAAATGTGTTCTTAATTCACCCCAGCCTGAACTGCTACATGGTCTCATTTTCAGCTGTCAGGCCTAATGGAGAACTTGTGTTTTTTTTAAATCACAGTAACCTAATAACTGGGACTGTGTCTTATGTCTGTCTTCTAAGGAAAATATGCTGGTCGATTTAGAGACAGTTTCCCAGAAGCCACTTGCATGCTATTATGACTTCATTTTCATTATATTTTGTGCACATTTTCAGTCTTCTTTTCTTTATAAATGAATTGGTTTGTTCTCATTTCCTCCCATTATTTTTAAGAGGATTTCCGCTCTTGTAGAATCGCAGACAGTTTGGGATGGCAGAGACACTACTGTCGAAGTTAACATGCATGTTGCTAGCTCAAAATGCTGTAAACAAGCACACCTATAGACAGCAAGACTCAACACATTCTTACTGACTGAACCTTGTTTGACAACATCTTGTAGTTTTCCACTGTAATGCCGTTAAGTTTGGGCTGTGTCTGTCTGTCGGAGCTCGTCTTCCTGGTGTGTCCAGCACCATTGGTACTAGTTGGACCCTGTCGCCGGCTTTCCAGCTGATAGGGCATGTTGCATCGGTGTCGAACCTCTTCAGCGAGAGAGATCATTCTGATTGGCTGTTTAACTTAGCGAATCGGGCAAGAGAGAGGTTCAGGAAAGCCCCTTCAGCCTGTTGCTGTAGTATCTATGATTTCATCCATTTAGTACAGAATCGCAGTGCTAATTTTAATTTTAACACAATTTTGCTAATGGAAAGTGACTGTTGGTTTAATGCTGATCTGCTACATAATAGTAAAGCTAAACATGTTCACTGAGAGTACAGGGTATCCATTAATCCTAAATAGAGTGAGTAAAACATGACACATTTATTTTGTTTCTATTTTCTATGGGTCACATATCTCCAGATACAGCAGTGACTAAGAAAGCCCAGTACATTACAGTTAATGGGGAAAAAAAACAAATGAGGAACGGAAAAAACATCTTCATTACTGTATTTGCAGTGCATTTCTTCATGCAGCAAATGTTTGTATTGAAATGACAGATGAAGGTGTTTCTTAGTTTGCTTTGGCTTTGTTTACCTGATGTGTTTTTTCTACATTTAATCTATGTGTCAAAGTAGTTAATGTTGAGTAATGTTGAGTATTTTATTAGGTTATATTAATAAGATTTACATAATCTTATGGACTGAATACCGTCCTATATCCCATTAGTTTTCCCTCCCCACTGTCGCCAAGTGCTTGCTCAAGGGGGATTTGTTGGGTTTTCCCTATGTAATAATAGTGATAACAGTAAGGTCTAGAACTTACTTTGTGAAGTGTCCTGAGGTGACTTTTGTTGTGATTTGGCGCTATACAAATAACATTTGATTTGATCAGTACACCAGGATTTCAAAAATTCTGTCTCCTTGAGGATAGAATCATTTTCCTTATTCCTGAAAATGCGATTTTAACGTGGGTTTTCATTAGTCGTATATCATGATAATATATTTTACTTACTTTTTACATTGTGATTATTAACCATCTCTCATCATTTGTCTTGTGGTATATGCCTTTCAGGTATGGAGCCCAGCCACTAAGCCTCAGTAAAATAGTTCCTCATCTCTGCTCTCTGACTGGAGACCAAAATCCACAGGTACAGTACGACACAAGATCAACATCCCTGCATATGTGTTTGTTATTGTGTGTGAGTGGGTAGAAATCCGTCATTTCTTCCTTGTATGAGTCTGCAACTAAGCCTATGGTTTAGTTCTCAGCATCCCAAGTGTGTTGGCAGGCATCTTAAGGCAGCCCTGTGATTATTACTGTGATTAGTGAGGAGATGGGCTCTGTAGTCCCCCCCTGTTTCACTGCTGAATCATGAGCATCAGCACCCAGCCATTAACCCACTCAACTGTACCAGCTCTCAATGTGTGTGTGAGTGAGAGAGGGACAGAGAGGTTGGTTTAACCTCCTGTGGAGTTGCACTCCAAAGCTGAAATCTGCTTCTATCGTCTACCCAATGATTATCCACCCACGTTCTGTCCTGACCAATGAACATCCGCAACAGGCCCACCCACCCTCAGTTGCAGAGAATCCCTTTATCGGCATCCAACCACCCAATCACAACAGAGCCCACAAAATAACTACCAAATCAGATTTCTCCCATTAGGGTGATGAGAACAGGCCCTTAGGGATTTATCTTTTAATCTATGGTTACATTTGCAACCTTTAGTCTCTGTAATCTCAGATAGTGGCAAAAGAGTGCAGTTCTTATGGAAAATTAACTGTCATACTACTTGTAACATATAGACATCTACACAGACAAATATGTGATGCCTTTTTGCACAGTATGTCAGAGTGTGTCTGTACATGTAATTTTATTTGTGTGTGTGCCTAGGTACGTGAGGCCTCCATAACAACGTTAGTGGATGTTTATCGCCATGTTGGAGAGAGGGTCAGGGCAGACCTGGCAAAAAGAGGTCTCCCTGCTGCACGGTGAGTGAGTTTATCTGTGTCAGGTATTGATCATCTTTGTCTGTGGCAGCACTGATGTTATTTTAATGTGTGTGTGTGTGTGTGTGTGTGTGTGTGTGTTTGTGTGCTCTGCACAGCAGAGATGACTTGTATGGAGGGACCTTTAGGTCCCGTGGCCTTGCGCTCAGCCTGTCCCAGGCCACACCATGCACCACTTTGCACTTGACACACAGAGGCACTTTCATCCAGAGCACAATGCTGACTGACTAGGAGTGGGAGGGGGCAGATGAGGTACAAAGGCGTTGGGTGGAGTAACAGAGTTGGGGAAAAAAACGGAATAAATCGCGTGTGTGTTCATGTCATTTGAAGAGGTCTACTGAGTGGTTTTGTCCTTCGCTGGTCGCCCTGGCTACATGTGCCAAGTTGAGGGTTATTCTAAGCACAAATCGAACCCCTCCCGCCCTTCCCTCTTTTTCCCATGTGTGAGACCTGAGCAGCAGTTACTCTTGCATGCTCTCTGCTCCAAATGAGTCTTCTATCTGTGAATGCTGGCTGTAGTCATGTGTTGCACATATTAAGCCTGTCTGTCTCTATTGTAAAAGGAGGCTGAGAATAAGAGGTGGAAAAGTTAATGTAGAACATTAATGTGCTTATCTTCTTGCCAGTCTGTTTATTACTCTGAGAAAAAACACACCTTGTAGTGGGAGTTTTTCATAGAAGGACATCCTTTAAGTGGAAACCCTTATACACTAAACACCCATGTTTAGATGCATGAAATCCTTGACATGTCTGCAGTACAACAGCTTGTGTCCCCTGCACTTCTAATAATTTTCCATGGGACATTTAGAATTTTTTCCTGTCCCCTCTCTCCTTTCAAATGCCTGCAGTACTAAAATGTGTGTGTTTTGTTTACCTGAAAAGTTGTTTACATTGCTAACTCAAATAATCAGGAGTTGCAATGGAGGCATGGACTAATGAGTTTTGTTTTGATGCACATTAGGAAATCTAGGGGTTTACCTTTATCGTTTGTTTTTCCTGGGGAAATGCAACGCCTTAAATACACAACTGCAGAACGAAATGCTGTAAATGAGCCTTGTGCCTCTGCAGTGCAAGAGTTTGCAGTTTGTTATATGGTCTTAAACGGTAAATGGTCTGATATTTGTATAGCACTTTTCTCTGCATTGCAGCACACTCAAAGCGCTTTCACACCATTCACCCATTCGCATTCATACGCCGGTGACATCACTGGGACCAACTGGGGGTTCAGTGTCTTGCTCAAAGACACTTTGACTGAGGACTGGACCCACCAACCTAACTGTTAGGAGCCGACCCGCTCTACCTCCTGAGCTGCAGCCACCTCCATATCTAGAAGTTGTTGAATTTTACAGATTGGTAATAGTGATTAGAATATCTAGTTGGCACGCTCTATCAGTTCAGTGGTAAGGAATGATACTACTCAAAAATAGGTCGGATACCACCTGGATTTCTGTCCGTCTTTCTGATGGCAGATGGCAGTTTTTTGAACAGTTTTGTTATTAAAGTTTAAACTGCATTTTAACTGTCTACCTGATGTATGGAGATAACTAAAACAACTTATAGCAGTATTTTTTCTGAGGTACTGTATGCAAGTATTGGCCCTATTGCAGTCTGAAGTCTGTAGTAACAAAGGATTAACCTGTGACAGTCTCCTATACATCCAGGTTTTGTGAGCATTGAGTAGACCGGTGTAATGCCCATAGTTTTTGTTCCAAATGGAAACGAGATACCTGAAGAGTGTGTATCATCTCCACTGGACAAGGCGTGACCCTTTTGGAATGGTGTTGATCTGTAACACAAACTGACAGTTTGGTGTAAAAGGTGCAATGGTGTGAAGACAGGATCCTTGAATTAAGTAAATATGAAAAGAGAGGTAGGATTAAAAATGAGGAGTGGGGGGCGGGGGATGTTGGGGTAACAGAGTGAGAAGGAGAGCGGTAGAGGGGGGAGGAGCAGCTGTGTATCCTATCCCCCTCGGACATGCGCACGCGTGTCTGGTTATGGGGGTTGGAGGGGAGTTATGTAAAGGGTAACTGAATCTTTTTACTGCCTGTCACACAAAACTGGCCCACTTGTCCCGTCTCACACACACATGCACACAAAGACTCTGCCTGAGAATTAACTCCTAACTCTCTGACTGTGGAGATTTCTCAGTGGCTGCGTGTGTGCTTAACATACAGTTCATATGTGCGACAGTAGGCGGTGCTTTGTCACATGCCCATAGCATGCTATGGTCTCTCGCTCTTTGGCTCTCTCTCACTCCCTCCCTCTCTTCTCCCTTCCTCCCTTTTGGAGCCACTGCACCATGTTGAATACAAAGAGCTGAGGGGAGCAGAGGACTGGAGCATGTCACTAGCATGGGAGCTAATGCAACGTTGCGCAGCAGCACAGCACCCTAATAATCAACCCACTGGGAAATACTGTGGCAAATGAGTACTGGAGACTGAAGGCTAGGGTTTTTCTGAACCAAATAGTTCAATTAAAATGCTAATGAAAGGAAGTGAACCATGTGAAAACACCGCACAGCTGAGGAGACCATTGCAACGCTAACTGACACTTAAGGAGCCGCTAAGCTGTCTGGTGGTTGTTGACTGGCACCCAGACACCAAGAGGCAGACAGAAGACGTGTGTATGAGTCTTATTTTTATGTGCTCACATTCATGGCTTTTGGCAAGGAGACATTAGCGTATGGTAGTGGATGTGGGTCATTGTATCTGTGCTCTGTTTTTGTTGTACCAGTCGTGAGGCTTTTTTGTTTGTGCAAAGGAATTATTTTAGTTTTTGTCTGTAGATTGTGAGCGATCAGTGCCCCAGTATTATGCAGACCGTTCTACCTGTAAACCATATGACTGAGCAGGTCTGGCTTGTAATTGTGTGCACATATTTGTGTGTGTTTGCTGCCAAGCAGGATGTCATGATGAGTCGTGTCGCTGCTGCAGCTTCATGAGTGTGGCTGTCATAATAGACACACCCACCAAATCGCAGACAGGCAGGCTGTCCACATGTTGCTGCAGCCAATGCTTTTACTTGAGATCCACAGCACCTTCACTGTCTCTAGGTCAAAGCTCTGAGCTGTGTGTGCACATCCGTCTTTGTCACAGTCCTGTCAGTGAACATGTATAGTTTTCCTAATTCAGCCTTATTTGGATGTACCAAATTCTGTTATTAGTATGATTTCATCAGTATGTGCGCTATATCTGCTTTTTTGTTCTAACCTTTTTGTCTTCTGTCTTTTCTCTCTCTCCAGGTTACAGGTTATATTTGCTCGTTTTGATGAAGCCTTGAATTCAGGCAACATGGCTCTCAGCCCGAGTCACGGTCAGTGCCTTTTCTCTTTTATTGTGTCACAGTTGTTTTGGCCCCTGAAAGCCACTAAGTTGAGTCATAGTGTCAAGATGATTTTGCTGTTATCAGGTATTGTGTGTGTTTGAGAGAAGAGTAAGATTGTGTGTGTGTGTTGGTGGGCACTTGTGTATGTTGAAATCTGCATGTGCTCTTGTGGCTGCGTCAGTTTGTTGCCATGAGCTCCTGAAAGAGAGCCTAACAGGATTAATGGTTTAATCCATGCGTGTGAGGCTTTCAGCAGAGCCTGACCTGAGCTGAGCACTTTGCTGTCCTGCACAAAGTGTGACCTGTGGTTCCATGGGATCCTCAGGCTCAGCCTTTGTTGTTTGACCATGGAAAATTAAAATTCTATTGCTAAGACCCCTTAAAGTGATGTTTTACATTTGTTTTCCCGTTTCATATTATAACACTGGCTCAAGTATCACTTCAGGGATTTATTGACTCCCATATAAGAAGGGAAATATTTTCCTTGCTTGTACATATAGACTATTATTATTACTCTTGTATGTTTGTATGACTGTGATTTTCAGACTTGTTCAGCACCATCACTAATACTGTACTTAGAAAGTGGATTGAGGGGTGGCTATGGTGTGACTAATCCAGACTGTTTATAGATTCAGATTCAGTCACTGCCGGATGACGATTTCTCCTGCAGTGACAGCGGAGGCCACTAAAACCACTGTAGCCATTGTATAAACAAAATATGAACAAGAACAACTCAACTTTACCAGGTGGAATCCCCCGCATGTGCACCCCTCTGTGACCTGTAATCATCACAGATGTGCTTTGTGGCCTCCAGCGGCCTCTTCAACGTGCTGTCAGCTCCCGAAAAGCAAGCTAAGTTGAGGTCTCAGTTGTCCTTCACCTACAGCATCAGTTCCCTTTTTTTCACCTTCACCTCTCCATAGCATGTATCAGGCTTTTTAGAAGCTTAATTTTAAGTTAATGTAGATCACCCCCGGTGTTGAAATTTGTCAACTGTAAGACCTCAGTCTTACAGCTGTAGAGTGATTGTGGAGACTAGGTAAAGATTGAACATGTAACAGTTTACTGAGTGTATGCTCTCTGTGGGGTTGTGTCTGGTGTTGGTGTGTAGCATAAGCTGTCATTTGTTTGTACCTTTAGGCTTCCATGTTGCTGTATCTGTCTTTCTAACAGCGACATCATCAGTTGGTGCCTGGTTGGCTGTTCTAGCACAGGGAGAGACACTGAGAAAAGCTTAGGTGGCACCAGAGGGATGGTGGGAGTTTAACTTTTAACTCCCGCTTCTCTAAGGTTTACTCTCTGATGCTGTCTTCGGTCATGTACATAGATGGTCTGTAAAATATTGAGTGGTGCTTTTTGCTGTTTATCAAGGTGGATTGTCTTGCCATTAATCTGTTGGGTTTAGTTTAGATTCACAACACACTTGATCTACAACTACCCCAAAAACTCCACACTTCAACTGGAAAGTCGGACAACTGTTGGTGCTCTCCTGAAGTAGCCCAACAAGCGCTTAACAAAACACCCAGCAATGAGACCCAAGTGTGGGGCACACTCTTTTAGTGGTTTTACTGTTTCAGCACTATCACAGCAGCTGTGGACTCCAGAAAAACATCTAAAGTATTTTCATTATTGCTTTAATTTCTTTTTTGTGTCTACCACTGGCTACTGTTATAGATGCTTTGAAACCACTAAACGTCCTGTCCATATATGTTGACTACATAGGAACTCCCCTCAGTAAACGTGAAGTGAAAGTGACTCCAGGGTGAACTTTGGTTGCACGCCCTGCTCTTTGGCCTTGGCTGCCACCTCAAATGAACTTAAGCTCCTTACTCTTATATTTTTCAGCTACTGCAGCTTGTCGTGCTACTTTTGGCTGTCAAAAGTTGTTTTGTTGTTTGTGTGTGTGTGTGTGTGTGTGTGTGTGTGTGTGTGTGTGTGTGTGTGTGTGATGTTGTGGAATATGTCTGGATTATGTGACGTGGTGTGTCTCAGATTGTTTGGGAGGATAATTCTTTTAAAAAAGTTAATTTTCTGGTGATGGACAATTCTGTTCGTTAAACCGCGATTGCCAAGCTTCCTACAGTACGTCTCTGTATATTGAGTAAAATGATTGATTTTACTGTGCACAGTTAATATGAATCTTGCAGTTTAACGTACGTTATTTTGGAACCTGTTCCTAACTCTGGTCTCCTCTACGTTTGGTGACAAACCATGCCAAAGAGGGAATTTGGAAGTTCAGAAATGGAATGTGATGAGCATTTGTGTGACTCTGGTGTTTTGACATAAACACCCAGTAAACCTACCTAGAATTCATCTTATGACACAAATTTGTCCTTACTTGCCCTTGTCCCACATCTCTTTTAGGCCAGCTCCTGGCATTCAGTGTAAAGAGTTTGAGGCAGCTGTTGCTGAGAGAAGAGGATTGAGGGAGGGAGGGAGGAAGGGAGGGCAAAGGACTGAGGGAGGAAGCTGACAGAGATCTCTTGCAGTAGCTGAGTCACAGCATTGTGCCTATCACTGCCTCTCCCTGATTCATTACAACAGAGACGGAGAGAGATTGAACAAATGGGAGGAAAGGAGATAGAGAAGAGAATAGTGGGAGAGGAGCAAATAAAAAGACAACAGGAAGGTTTCCTACCAATAACACACTGTAGTCATGGCAGTTGGGGATGATGGCAATGGTAAGTGTGTGTGTGTGTGTTTGATCTGATCTGGCTGTGGACACTGGCACTCAGACAAAGGCTGGTCTGTATATGTTTTAAATTGAAATCAGCTTAAACTCACCAAGCGCCTCACCTCGAGTGTTCTGTATGAGAGGGAAGACCAGGGTGTCCTAAAATGACAGTCTCCATTATGTTGGACTGCATTTGTGTGTGGCTGGGTCTACAAATAAAGAACATGTGGAAGAGCATTTGTGCATCCTAGTGATTCACTGTTTTGTTTTGTCTCATATAAAATGGAGACAGGAAATATTTTGACAGTGACATTTTTAAGTGAACTGATCAAAGAACAATACTGTGACTTCAGTGTGAAGTAGCCTCTCATTCTCTGCTTTCTTTTCCTTTCTGTGGCAGTAATATGAGGTCAGGTGTATGTTGCTCTGCTACCTTTCATTTTCTAGCTCACTCTCACTCAGTTTATATGAGAAGCAAGGACGGGCATTTGTGTATAACAAAGAGTGTTGGGGCCAATGTACAAAATTTGAGTTCTGACTTGTATCCCAGAAAGCTGAGATTAAAATCCAAATTTTGAGTTTAAAGTCAGAGTTCTGATTTAAAAAAAAAAAAAAAAGTCAGAATTCAAATAAATGAGCGAGTGGCCCTAACCCTCTTTTGTAGTATATACATGTGCTTTGATTTTAAAATAATTTCCTCAGATTGATGACTATTTAGGATTAAATAGTCGTTGTTAAGATCAAGTCCATTGTAAGTCACTCTGCCTGTCTTGGTTCCAACCTTAAAGAGTTGAATGAAGTATAAACTTAGTGTTTCTTTATTCTGGCTGTTTTGAAAGCACCTCCTATAAAAACAATATCATACAGGGCTGCCTGATGTTCCAGTTAGTACACTGTATACAGACAAAACCATGATTCGCTCGCTGTCTAATCATGGTTAATTCGTTCATTTTTATTTATGTATCATGCAATACTTTTAGCCCACCCGCCTAAAATAATAAAACATCTGCAGGTGGGGGACCCCGTAGCCCAGAGGTTACAGCACGGCGCACCACATACACTGCATGTGCATACGTAATGCTGGCGGGTTAGGCCACACAGC
>NW_018127962.1:1061502-1082736 GCF_001952655.1 Monopterus albus
CTCCCTCTGTCTCAGCATCTTTGCATCATCTTTATAAAATCATTTATAAATTGATTACCAAATCTCACCGGGTCACATGAGATCTACTTACATACAGTATGTGTTTCCTAGAAAATTCAATGAAAAGACAGTTCATCACGGTTGTAACTTGTAAATTGTAACTTGAATTCACCAATATGTAGCACAGACTGAGCATAGCAGTCTGAACTGCCAGAACATCCCAGGAACCTAATGAAAATGGATTGTTTTCTTCATTAACCTTCATCAACATGAACATAAGTACAAGTAATTGATCCCTCATTAATTGTGTGCATTCTGCAGTAAATGTGTGTCGAGGCAAACGAAACATGTTTCTGGTGTTTGTGTGTGAGAAAGTAAAGCACGTCAGTGCATCTGGTGCCAATCTCAGCTCTGCCTCTGTGTGAATACAAAGATAGAGACACACACATGCAATAGAAGCCCAGAGATATTTAGTGCATTGCAAACTAATAATCATCAGTAGCAGCTTTCTTTGCTAGCATAGGACTTCAGTGTTGACAGGGAGTATTGAGACACACACACACACACACACACACACACACACACTTAGTGTCTCTTGCAGACGTGCTTGTTCTGCTTCAGTGCATCTCAGGCTTTGTATAAGAAACCATGACCCCGTTTCCAGGCTAGACTAGTTGCCATGGCAAATCTATCCTCTGAATATTATGGTTTATCCCTCTCCCCAACTTGGAATTGGGACTCAAATTATACCTGTGTGTGTGTGTGTGTGTGTGTGTTGTGTGCTTTCATTAAAGGAGCTCATTTTCTCTGAGCTTGGCTGAAAATGGAGCAGCCTGTCTTCTATTAGAGAATCCAGGCCTGCACCTCCAGTGTGTCTCTCACTCTTTGCTTCTTCCCCCTTTTTTCTGTCATCCTCAGTCCCAGAAGCCACATTAAAACATCTGCTCATCTGCCCTGATATGTTTTCCGGTTCAAAGCAACATAAAGATGATGATGATATGATTGTTATTGATAAGAAACCCCCAGGGTTTAGAAGCACAGGACACAATTTTCTCCATGATAAAACCCCTTTCATTATATTTTGTGGTTATTCTTGTGAAATAAAGTCTCCCTTTTAACTAATTAGTGACCTACTATTACCCAATTAAGTTAATGAGTCTGTGATATTAGCTTATTGTGGTTATATCTTTCTTATTGTGTTGGTTTTTTTTTTGTAATGGCTGTAGATGTAGTATCTCTAATACTAATCACTGGAGCTATAGTACCTTTTAATTCTAAATGCCTATATACTTGAGTTGAACATAGCGACTTTCTGCAGGACTTGCAGCGGATTCCATAGTCTAGTCTTCTATTTGCACACATGCTTCTCCTCATTTACTTTGGAGTTGGGACAGCCAGTAGCTTTGTATCAGCTCTCAACCCAGTTTTTGCAGTGCTACTCATGTTCTTCTTCCCTTCTCATTCTCATATGAGTGCTTTGCAACATCAGAATATTTTTTTGTGTCATCTGCAGACTCTGCACATGGTCCTGAGTCGGAATATGTGACATATATATATTCCCCTGCCACTTGCAACAGATCAGCCTAAACAGACTCTCTATGTAGAATGTTAAATTGTTCAGAAAATGTCTGATTCTGCTTCTAGTGAAGTTAGATTTTCAGCTGTAATATTTGTGATGACACTTTACACTCATTATAAATATATTTTTGATATTTAGAACTAACTAAACTGTTGAAAAATTTGTTGTAAATTCAGTGACTTGTGATTATTTTAGTTGTGGATGGACCTCTAGTCTTCACACACCTACATGCATCAGGAGGCGCGGCATTGCCATCCCAACATGACAGCCACCTGTGTGATGTCTGAGTAGCCCCAATGCAGGGTGTATGTGTGTATGTATACATCTATGAGGTAGGACAGAGTCAGTACTGCCACCATGTGGTCACATCTGAAAACCAGTTTGTTTGTGTGTGTGTGTTCACAGATCTGTGATGTAATGACTTAACGTCTGCAAGACTGTGATCAGATCTTTATGTTTCAGTCTGTTTTCCTGATTTCTTCTGTCCTTTTCTTTTTAGATAGAGACGGAGAAATTGTAGTGCACATTTTACCTCACTTCCTCCACTGTCGCCCTTATGTAATGTTTTATTTTAAGACCAAGTGTTCTTTCTGGCTTTTGATTCCTTACCTGACTCCAAAGGAGAGCTGCACAAGAATTCCTATATACCTAGACTGTCTGTTTGTGCATACATGGCAAATAAAATATCTTGAATCTTCTGCATGTAGATTTAAATTATATTTGTTTTTCAGGCATTAGTTCATATTTTTGCATATGTTCTTAAGATTTCTTTGATCTGAGCACATTTCTGGATGGGTCTGTACATTTAAGCCAGTCATCTTCTCCCATCTTTTTGACTCGTCTCCAGAAATGGAGAGCGGAGTGAATCTCAGCCTGGAGTTTCCATGGCAACACCTCCTGGTACACAGTGGAGCTGATATCTCTCACTGTGTGTGTGTGTGTGTGTGTGTATAAATTTATTGTTTGCTTGTTGTGCCATATTTCTGGCAGTGTGTTATCTCCATGGTGACATAAATGCTACCAGAAGATCCATTTCTCCCCATCAGACCAGAATCCATCCTAATCTGATAAATCAAGCATGAAATTGGTGTCATTAAACCCAACTGTTTGTTAAAATAAATAGTATATAAGAATGTATGTGCATGAGCTTACTGAACATCTTTCTTGCCATTTGCTGCTCTTCATCTGAAGCTGGGCTGCACAAGTCACCATGGCAACAGCACGTGTGCAGTCGGTTCTCTCTCTGGTGTCTTTGCTGTGCTCTTCACCCTGAGACATTAACTCCCATGGGGTCTGATTAGACAAAAGCAGGAGATGCTAACAGTGATGCTAATCAATGCTAAGACCCATATTGTATGACCAAGTCATTTCTCTTAGTGTCTTTGGGTAAACATAGTTTTACTGCTTTTTCTCCATATGCAAAGACATTTAACCCCTGTTGCTGATCAATAAGTTATTTTAAACCCAGGTTTGCAAAGCACAAGTATCACTTATATGATCTGATTGGACTAACCATTGAAATTTCACTACGTAAAGGATTCATATATTTCTATGTATGAGTATGTTTTTATTTAATGTTGGTTAGTTCATGTTTAGTTGTAAGAATGTTTCGAGGGGTTATCTCCTTATTCACTAACAGTCTGGGTGGGAGACCCTCCTACCTGATCAATCAGAAGAAGGTGGAGTCTGCACCTGACCTAATAAGTCATCTCACTCATGCTGTCCCTTTGTGTGCTGCAGGATGCTTTCAGCTTGGTATGGTAAACCTTTTCTCCTGACTGCTAATTACTGGACACATTATTTTTGTAAGTTCTGAGCATAGTTCCTATATGTGTAGTAGGTGCTTGTAAGGTTAACATTTGATGGATGGCTACAAATCATCTGGTTGACAAGTAAAGTGTGAATAGAGAGAGTTAAACTGCCCTCCTCTCATGTACTGGATTTAGCCATCAGAAAAGTGGTTCTGTAGCACTCCAATTTCAGGACAGAGTAGTTGGAGCAGTCAGTCACCTGAATTCAATCCAATTGAAAATCCCTAAAACAAGATGACTGCAGCAAAGAGTTGGCAGAGGTTCACCAGGCAAGGCTGTGTTCTGGTGCCTCTAGGTTGAAGTTGGACAGATTTATAGGCTAGTTATAATTTATTTGGGCTTATAGTAAATACATCTGTCTCCTAAAACTAGGCAACTGCATATTCATTATAATAGGGCTGCCATTTCTTCACTGCCTATCCACTGTGGATGCAAATCTTCTCAAATGAAAGCTGAAAGTTAACACTTGAACCTCATTCATTGCCTTATTTCAAATCTGGTGTCCTGGACCTCAGAGTCAAAACAAGTCCACATACTCAAAGGCTGCGCTTTGTGTGTATGAAAGAGGGAGTGGCAAGACCTCAGATGGAGGGGTGTGGTACCCCACTACACCAATTCATCTCCCCTCCTTTGATCATTGCTCCAGCTTTTGTTCTTTTGTGTATGTGGGGAAGGAGAGAATGAATAAAACGTTTCTTGTCTCACAGGTTAACGTAGCAGCACAAAAAAGTGTTGAGAGGTTGTTGATAATATTGGGAGAAAGTGTAAGCTGCTGGAGATTGTGTGCTGTCAATAGTAATGACTTTATGTTAGCTGGTCTGGCAGGGACACAGAGAGGCCCTGTTAATATTCCTGTGCTGTGTGTCTGTCTCCCTTTCTCTCCTATCACGCACACACACACACACACATTCATAGTCCCGCCTCCACACTGGCTGCAACACCATGATGTCATTTCTCGTGTGACTGGCTGTGAGGCTGCTAAGGGAAGGAGGAGAGATGCTGGGAGAGAGAGGGAGGTACAGAAGCTAGAGAGGAGTGAAAGAAAATGCCGGCACTTGTATGGGTGGAGAGCTTTACAGACAGCTGTGTGGGTGTGCAGCTTTAGTCCCTCTCTGAACTGTGTGTATGTGTCTTGGGGGTACGGCTTGGAGAAGAGGGGGACCCCAATGCCACGCCCTCGCTGAAGCATGAGGCGACTTATCTGCCAGCGGATCTGTGACTGTGAGTGCAGGGATGGACCCGTGTGAGTTGGTGTGTGTATGTGTTGATGACTGTGTAAATGTTTCACAAAAGACAATGTCAGTTATGTCTGTTTCTGTACATGTCCACTCAACGTTTACCGAGGTTGACACAGTATGCTCTGTGGTCACTGTGAACATGTGGCTTGTAAGGAGACGTGCGCATGCCTGTCATTGATTTTGCATGTTGACTGTGTTTGTGTGTAGGTAAGTTGATGTATGAGCCGAGGTGGAGGGTGGTGGCTTTGGCGCATTTCTCTATGACTGGTTGTCAGAGAGACCAGGACGCAACTACATTCCTGTGCCAACAGTTTGATCTCCACAGTTGACTTGTTATCATATACAGCCTTTCCTACATGTGGAAGACACTGGTAGATGCACATTCCAAATGCTGAACCATTACTGCGAGTGTGTCTCAAGTTCAGTGCTAGCTTTGTAGCTAGCGTGATTTCTGCTAGCAAATAGATTGAGTGCTTGGACTCCAGAGAGTTCTGTCAGTCACTGGTGGAATGGGTGGACAGCCTGACTGTTAGATCTGTTATTGTGCTCTTAGAAATTATTGTATATGTATGTGGGTTTGTGTTTTGTTCTAATCAGGGGTGTGATTGTAATTAGTATTGGTTAAATGATTCCAACTATAGGGCAGCTTCTGCAGTAATGCGATCGATGTACCGATCCGTCGTGGTGAAGAAGGAGCTGAGCTCTAAGGCGAAGCTCTCGATTTACTAGTCAATCTACGTTCCGACTCTCACCTATGGTCATGAACTTTGGGTCATGACCGAAAGGGCAAGATCCCGGATACAGGCGGCCAAAATAAGTTTCCTCTGCAGGGTGGCGGGGCACACCCTTAGAGATAGGGTGAGGAGCTCGGTCATCTGGAAGGAGCTCAGAGTAGAACCGCTGCTCCTCCACATCAAGAGGAGCCAGCTGAGGTGGCTTGGGCATCTGTTTCGGATTCCTCCTGGGCGCGTTCCTAGGGAGGTGCTCCGGGCAGGTCCTACCGGGAGGAGGCCCCGGGGAAGACCCAGGACACGCTGGAGGGACTGTGTTTCTCAGCTGGCCTGGAAATGCCTCGGCAGTCCCCCGGAGGAGCTGGAGGAAGTGTCTGGAGAGAGGGAAGTCTGGGCATCTTTGCTTAGACTGCTGCCCCCGTGACCTGGTCCCGGATAAGCGGAGGAAAATGGATGGATGGATGGATGGATGGATGGATAAATGATTCCTGACCAAGCTGACTACAACTTCCTCTGTTCTTTGCTTCTCACCTTTACTTTTATTTCTAGTGTTCATTGTCCTCTAATGGCTTCATGCTCTCACAACATGGCATATAATAATAATAATAATAATAATAATAATGAGCCTGAGGGTTTGAATAATTATAGATTTTTAGTTAACATTTTAGGAAGCTGCTTTCAGCATGCTTTGTTTGTGAGGGCAGATGTTGATCCTTTTGACTTTTTCAGGTCATGTGATTCTGGACTCACTGATAGTTTACAATGATTCTCGTGCAGACTTGAATTAATAAAATAGTTTATCATGTTATGGTTTGTTTTTGAAGACCATGATTTTCAGTATTGTGAGAGATCAATAGTAACTACTTGACTCAGTAAAAGGATTTACAAAAACCTGGATATGGATGGTAACACTCAGCTCTCTTCTTCTTCCAGATCGCAGTTTTGATGACGACGACAGTGTGGACGGGAATCGTTCATCAGCCCAGTCTGCCTTCAAAGTTCCTAAAGTTCCCAAGAAGCCTGCAGAGTCTTCCGCTGCACGTAGGCCCAGTGCTACTGGTGGCAAACTAGGTATTTAAATTAGCATGTAAACTGACCCCAACCCTGGTGTCTGTGCTCTTTTCTTTTTCACCTAAATACATATGAATCAAAAGACGAGATAAGATAATCTGTTGTTAGTGTTCAGATCGGTGTACTCAAACTTTTCAAATTTGTCCGGGATCAATTGAGGTTAGCTAAAGGTTCTCGGACGCAAGTGCAGTCTGCAACATTTGTTTGTTTCAGTCAGTGAAAACATGGCGGAATACAGTGACAGATCGAGTGACAATTCTCTGGAGATTTTTCATCCATTAAAGCAGACTATGTTTGAAGTGTGAGCATATTTTGGTTTTTACAAGAGGGTGGCTCAATTGATGACAGTTACCCTGTCTGCAGAACATGCAGAAAAAAAATTGATGCAAAAGGAGGCGACACTTCAATTCTTTTGAGTCATCACCCTTAACTGAAGGTTAACTTTTAGCTGAATTCGTGATGTGAGGACTTTGAAATGGGGCAGATAGTTTGTCATAAAGCTTTCAGTGCAACATGTTTCCTTCCCCTCAGAAATCTGATGCTGTCGTTTTCTTATCAGCCTCATATCTGTGCTAATATTTCAGGGCTGCAGAAGATCTGGCTCTGAAGCAATTTATATCACCTTCCTGTTTAGAGAGCATCCTCTGCTTTGCCAAGTCTCCCTCCTGCTGTAGATGGCTGGAGGGTTATGTTTGCTTCCTCTTTGCATGTATCGATTTTTCCCGTCTTCCTCTCTACTGTAAGAAAGCTGTTCCCACCACCGTGCCTTCGACTCCTGCTGATGTATCTGTGTCAGCAATGTTACACACACGCTCATAATTGCGTGTTTACAAGCAAGCAGTCTTTGTAATTGCGCTGTTGGTTGGAAACACAAGGCTGATCTTTTGTCACATAGATTATTTATTGATTGTAGATAGACGGCAAGGGGCTGAAATCAAGGGCATGCTGGGTAATTTTCACACATAACTACAGCTCTAAATCTTTGACCTTGTGAAGTTGAATGTGAAAAAGACCTGATTTTACCTTTGTCACAAATCAGTAAGATTCACTCACTTGCATCTGAGGTGTAGGGGCTGTTGGGATGCCTGTCATATTGTTCAGGTGTTTAATTTAATTTTTTGTGAATTGGTTGTCTGGCATTTCTTGTGCTATATAAGAATAGTTTCTGTGATGGCAGCAATGTGTGGCCTTGTCTGCATTTGCATTTGCATTTAGATGATGTAGTCGCCCACACAGTCTGGCAACACCCAACAGCAAGATTCAGACAGAAGTTGAATATTTAAATTTTACCAGTAACTCACAGTAATAGAAACAAAAAAAATTAAAGCTGTACTGGGAAGGATCAGGCCATGACCACTCTGAAGGTGCAGTACTACCGTTCAGGGGGATTGGCTACAATCTGAGTGACAGTTCGTTTCACCAGTACAAAACCCCTTCTGGGACTTTTGGGTCAAGAGGAGAAGCTCTGGGTTCTTTTTTCTTCTGAGTGGGCTGGACTCCAAAATGAGGTGGTTTTCAATGTATTTCAGACCGAAAAAAAAAGATAATGATTGCATAAACTGTCTCACTGGCTTGTCTTCATTACAGGAGAACAGAAAAAATTATAATTTCAGTGTTTATAGGTTTTAAAAGCGTATGTTTTGAATTTCGGTTCAGTGTCATCCTGCTCCCAGAAAGAATGTTTGACCTTCCTAGCAGTAGACTTTTTTTAGCCCCCGAACAGCTGGTTAATAATCACATTTATACAATATAATCTCCCACATTTCCACAAGTAACTAAATTTTGTACAATTTAAGGTAGAATACTTTTTTATGATAAAGTGTTTCTGATATCAAAGTTGGTTTGTGTTACTGGCAAGGCATCACATGTCAGCAGAACTGTAATTAGTATTGCAGTCATAACAGTTGACCCTGATAACATGCCATGAACCTTATCATTTCAAAAAGCTGGCAATAAAAATAATTGGAAATAGTCATGAATGAGTGGTGGCCACGCTGCTACTGTCTTGGACCCTGAAAGTCACAGAGGATAGTGCCTACAGCTCAGCAGCTGATTACATCCAGGGTTCCCAGCTCTACAATGTAGAGTTTTGACATGATGTGTCTTTGTAGTACAGTATGATGTGGAAACCAGCCTCAGGGAGAGGAGGAAAGGATATGTTTGTACTGCCTCTATGTTTATACCAAGTGCTCCTCCGCCATGTTTACATCTGCTCTTCAGTCTCCTCTCTTCTCTCTCTTTAACACTCTATTCCTCTTAGACTGCTATGGTCCACTGAACTTCTCACCACCCCCAGAAAGTTATGATTGACAGGCCCATTACTGGCAAGATGTCTATTAGAAACACAGGCTGCTCCCACTAACTTAAGTGGGCGTAGCGTGTGTGCGTGTAATTTGAAATGCCATTGTTTTTCAGCCAGAACTTAAACCAGAACTACAAATCCAACCATCACATAAATGAAATGCTGAGTGCTTGCAGGCAATATTAAAAATAAACACATTAATTGACTTTGCTTTTATTTTGCAGTATCTAAGGAAAGTGCTGGGGCAGTTGATGAAGAAGATTTCATTAAAGCCTTCACAGATGTCCCTACTGTCCAGGTACACTGCACACAGGAGCATCAATTCAGACAGTTGTGCACATTCAGCCCATTTAATAACAAAGATTTACCGGTTATCAAAGCCAGACTGAGACTTTTTCTGCCCTTTACACCTCGTTCCCTTCCCCTATCTTGTTTCCCTTCTGTTTCTATACAGATCTACTCAACAAGGGATCTTGAGGACAACCTGAATAAGATCCGTGAGATTTGCTCTGACGACAAACATGATTGGGACCAGAGAGCCAATGCTGTCAGTAGATCTAAAATAACCCTTTTTTTTTTTTTTACATTACTTTACTATCTGATCACGAAGAGTGTGTTCTCTGCATTTTTTAACCTTTTTTTTTTTTTACAGCTGAAAAAAATTCGGTCACTGCTGGTGGCAGGCGCAGCCAACTACGACTGTTTTTACCAGCACCTACGGCTGCTAGATGGAGCCTTCAAACTGTCTGCAAAAGACCTGCGCTCACAAGTGGTCCGAGAGGCCTGCATCACTGTGGCGTGAGTGTTGCTTACAGAAACGTTCATCACCGGGTGGCAAATTTGACAAAATATGCAGAATTTACTGTGTTACTCAGTTGTCGGCCATAATCTAACCTGTTAATTTTTACATGTTTTTGTGTATAAGGAACACTTTTGGTTGTTCGGTGTTTATAACACTTCTAGTGTGTGTTCTTGTAGCCACCTCTCATCAGTGTTGGGGAATAAGTTTGACCATGGAGCAGAAGCCATTGTTCCTGTCCTGTTCAACCTCATCCCCAACTGTGCCAAAGTCATGGCAACTTCTGGTGTGTTGGCCATTCGCATCATCATACGGGTGAGTTCTGCAAATGCATCATTGAACAGTCTTGTTAGATACCTCATGTTCAGTGTTTGTACTGCTGCTGCATCTTCCTTTTCACATCATTCACATTCTGCTCTTTGTCTGCGGGTGCAGCACACCCACGTCCCTAGGCTCATCCCCCTGATAACCAGTAACTGCACATCCAAGTCTGTTGCTGTTAGAAGGTGAGATTACCAAAGATGCTACAATGATAAATGGGCTAGTGTGTTGATGAGCAGCTCTCAGATAATGCTCAACCATAAAATCCTAATAAGAATGTTAGTGATGATATTAAGCTGTGGTTTTTGTGCTGATGGAAACATATCATCACCAGGCGCTGTTATGTTTTCTTGGATCTTCTGCTACAGGAATGGCAAACCCACTCATTGGAGAGGTGAGGATTGATTTCAGCATGCTTCAAAGCAAAAGCATGACTATACAGCATTCACAGTGTCGTTTACAAAGGATAAAACATGTTTAAAGCATGTTTTTCTTCTTGTTCACACTTGGCATTCATACTTTTTGTGTGTATTCTGCAGGCACACTGCTGTTCTGGCTGAAAGTATCAAGAAGGGAATTCGAGATGCCGACTCAGAGGCCAGAGTGGAGGCCCGCAAGTAAGGACCACACACATGGGCATTTTTTTGAAATAACATTATGTGAAAGAGAAGTACTGTTAAATCTCTCAGCACCCTCCTTTTCCTGTTTGAATGCCTTGAGTGCTCTCTTCTTCTCCCTCCATCACCTTATTACCTCCTTTCTCACCCATCTGTTTGGCCTCACTCTGACTTTTTCCATTGGTATCTGTTCTTCTCTTCTTTCTCTGTCCATCTCCGTTCCCATTTTCTTCTTTTCTGTGGTCTCTATCAGAACCTACTGGGGTTTGAGGAACCACTTTCCAGCAGAGGCTGATGCACTCTACAATTCCTTGGAGCCGTCATATCAGAGGACCCTTCAGTCCTGCCTGAAGAGCTCTAGCAGTGTGGCCTCACTTCCCCAGAGTGACCGCTCGTCATCCTCCTCTCAAGAGAGCCTCAAGTAATCAATGTTCAGCACAGCACTTTTAGCCTGGAAAAATGAACACTGAAGTCATTTTGGCAGGAACTATTTTGAGAAATGTTTTATAAGGTGCCTTCTATGGACTTGTACACTCTTTGTTGGATACTCTTGCTGTACATGGATCAAATCTCCTCGGTTTACTTTCCCTGTTCTCCTCTAATATCTCATCCTTTCGGCTTTATGCATCAGTAAAGGATGAAAGTAGACAAACACAATGCCCAGTAACTTCATCTGTGAATGTTAAACCTTAAAAAAAAAAGTCAGACAAAGAAATTCTCAGGTTATTCAGGGCATCGTATTCCAACCCCAGTGTTTTGGATCTGTCATTGTTTTACCATGTCTATATTGTGTTCTGCTGGCAAACAATACTACAGCAAGCTGAAATATGAGCAAAGCAGAAAGATGTTCTTTCCTGCTACACTTGCTTGTACCAGACTCGCTGTCGGTGAATACTGAACAATATGATAACAGTTTGTAGTTGTTGCTCAGAGAATAAGCAGTGTTGTAGTGCTGACTAAAAGTGTATATGATGTAAATAATATAATTATGATGCATGCTATTTTAAGATAGTTTAAATGTAAAATACACAGTTCACGTGTGGTCTTAAAAACATTGGGAGATCCAAACGGTTAGGAAAATGAAATATTTCAGTAAATCAGCATTACTTGTTGCCCCTCATTCACACTTTTATTTGAAAACTTCCGAAGCTCATTTACTTGTTTACATTCGAAGTCTGTGACCATAGCTTTTTTTAGGGTGACCTCTGCACATTGCTTATAGAAATCACAGTGTAATATCACTTCATACTTTGCTGAAAATCTGTAAACTATTTCTATCACCCAGTACTTTTTGTGTGTGTGTTTTGTAGTGTGCTGACCTACTTTTCTCCCTCTTTTGTTAGTCGCCCTCTGTCTTCGAAATGGTCAGCAGCTCCAGGCCGAGGTGAGTCAGGAACACACACACACACACACATAGCGGTAGACACATATGCAATCTCTCTCAAACACATAATCTCATACTCACTTAGTCCTGTGACACACACATACCCAGCAGCTTCAACAAAGCTCAGACCACCCTCAGATTTGCCATCCAGTTCATTTACATCTTGCCTGTGTTCCAGTCCTGTACAGTCACATCTGGTTATGTGTTTATGTTGCAACACACAGGTGTCTGGCTTTTTCTGATATTTCAGTTTGTGTATCAATATTGTGTACAGTATGTCTTGTGTGGTTTCTGCATGTGTTTGTGTTGTGTATATATCCTTTCATCACTTCCCATCCCTTCTCCAATGCACTCCTCCTCCTGTCCTATCAGTCCCTGCGGGTTCAAAGGGTGGGGTGTCGCCGGCCTCCCTGCAGCGTTCCCGTAGCGACGTGGATGTAAACGCAGCAGCAGCCGCTAAGTACCGGCACGTGGGACGCGCCGGGGGAGCTGGCCGACTGACCCCTGGTTCCTATTCCTCACTGGGTAAGGGCCAGTCAAGTTAAACCACTGATCAGTGCAGACATTAGTCTGCATGTAATAACCAGGATGTCACAGTCCTTTACAACCATATTAAAGGAAGCACTACTCAAGTTTCTGACAGGTAGAAGCAGGAAGTTAAAGTCACTTTGAGCACAACTCACAACATCTTTGTACCAAACAGTCTATAAGGATGGACTTACACACTCACGTTTCAGTGTTTGGACTGGCCTCGCTCCCCTCCTCTCTTGCTGCCTGCTCATTACCTGTTAATGTATCCTGTGTGTGTTTTGTTATGGACAGTCTGTGCATGTTCTGTATATGAATATTGTATAGTGTGTTGGTATGTCTCTGTATGTTTCTATGTTGCATGGTTCTCTGTTAAACAGATGGTCTTTTACTAATACACAGCGTTCTCTTGTTTCTCTTTTCTGCCCTTTTTCTTTTATCTTACATTCTTTATTCCTGTTACTGGCACCTTTTATTTTTCCCTTTTCATTCACTTTTAAAAATCATTTCTATCAATCCTTTCATTTCCTTTTGTTTTCCCCTTTGCCTTTCACCCTCTTTCTTTCTCTGCTACTTAAGATGAGACCTCTGATAAAATGGATGGTAAGATCGTCTCACTTTGCAACCACCAACAAGCTACTCAAATTTCTTCTTTCTCTTGTTTTTCTGTCCCTTTTCTCACTTCATTACAGTCCATGTTAAGGCCTTTTGTTGCAGTGTGTGGCTACAGCGCCCCCTGTTATCAAATTTACAGACAGGTGACAAATTAAAGGGAAAACCAGAATAAATGAGCGGCCTCTCCCAGGATGACAGTGTCCCCATCCATAGGGCATGAGGGATCAGTGAACGGTTTGAGGAGTATGAAAATGATGTGAATAATATGCTATGACCTTCACAGTCACCAGATCTCAACTCAGTTTGAACCTATGGGAGATTTATAACCGACATACTGTATGTATTAGACAGCATCTCCACCACCATCATCAGAACACCAGGAGGGAAACAAAGGAGGGAATATCTTATGGATCAGTGGGGTTCATCCTGCCAGTAGGGTCTAGAGTCCAGAGACTTGGAGAATCATTGCCAAGGCAGACTCAAACTGCTCTGGTGGCACGTGGTCGCCCAACACCTTAATGAGACACTTTATTTTGGTTTTTCCTTTCATTTGTCATCTGTCTCTGTATTTATCCCTCATTTGTGTTACTGTCCTACTCATCACATCATGAATATAATTACATGTCGAAGATCATCTTATGTTTTGCTACAGTTTAATATTATTTTTAATAGGGAAATGGTCTAACCAGCTGTTTTAAGCTTGATCATTCTGGTATTGACTTTTACTAGGATACTTAGGATGTTTATTTTGCATTTTATACACCTATTAGGTGAAGTATTTCATATTTACAACATGCCCCTTCTTTGTCCATCTGTAGGAACCAGGTCAGACAATGGTAAGACTGGTTAGGTTTATATGGTTGTACTCACTTTTTGGGGATGTTCTAGTTGAAACATTTTAATTGACATCCTGAGTTTCTAAATCAAAAAGTTTACCATCACCAATCCAACCTTAATTGTGCAATCATGTTTGTTTTTCTTAGTAGTACATATGAGCTAGTGTTTGAATAGAGGAATGGCTTGACATGAACAGAAATTGCAGTTGAAAAGTTTGGACATACTTAACCCATTCGATTCAGTGGGAGCAACAGAAGATGATTGGCAACTGTTGATTATCGACTAATCAGTTATGTTTTAATGCAGTTAAGAAGTTCTGCCTTTTAATCGATAAGTTCTTTGCCCTGTTAGCTTTAATATTTACTCATTCTTTCAAATGCTGCCGATGGTTGCTAGTTTCATCAAATGCTTCATATACTTGGACAACTGGTTTATTAACCAGTTTTCAGAATTTAACATTACTAAGACTGGATTCTAATCAACTAAAACATCCCTGGTGTAGTTGTGTGTGTGCACCTGGCTGAATCTGAGTGTCTAGTTTAAGATCAGACCATTCAGCAGTTTCCAGCACTAGTTGCATTTCGTGACCTTTAGTGCTTCTTAGTTTCTGGGTTCCATTTGGTTATAAACTTCTTGTGATTAGGTGTGGTAACTTTGGGAGTACTGTGTGGAGTTTTGTGTGTTTTTACTATTTCCTCTCCATATACATACAGGGCGTGTACGTACCAAGCAGCCCCTGTCTACTGCCAGCAGTGTGTCCAGTCAGGTGGACTCACGGGGACGCAGCCGCACCAAGATGGTCTCCCAGTCGCAACGTATGTGCGCTCCCTCACACACAGCATAACTAAAACCTAGCTGAGTGGGATATACTGGGTATCGAGTTCACTTAGAGCATCACATACACACCAACAGAAATACTTTGTGTATGTGGCTTCTTGGAGTGTGTGTTTGTAGGTTCTCAGGCTCTTATTTTGGACTTTCTTTACATGTTGCCTTCATGGTGACAATAAGCTCCATGTGAATGTTTTTGTGCCTTCAGGTTCCGACGAATCCGATTGCACACCAGGTATTCCGTTTTGTGTGTGTGTGTCTTTGTATACCACAGTGGGAATGGTGGCCTACCTGCTATTGCTCTCATTCTGGTCAAGGTGTTTTTTTGTAAAGAGGAGAGAGTGAAATGTTTTTCTCTGCATGCCGTGTCTTATCACTGAGGATGGTGTGGTGGACAGTTAATTCCGCAGCTCTAGCCTGGCTCTGGCTGTCACTTACATTATTTATAATACTTTTAAGAAGTGTAAGACAAACTGCTCTTTATTCTTTGTCTATTTCAGATGTTACTTGACACTTACTGATGCTATCTGCCTGTTATCTGTTTGGAAATTCACTAAATAAAGTTTTAAAAAGAAGTGTAACGCAAGCAACTGAGTAAGCTACACTGCTGTTATACAGAAGCCAATTAGATTGTAACTGCTCTCCGAGAACACTTAGAGCTAACATGTTGCTTGTAACAGTTAGGAGACCACTTCAGAAGTGCAAAGTAATTGGACCACAGCCTAATGTACCAATCAGATCTGGACATGTAAATAAGAGACCAAATGGAAGTTGTTTGATGAAGTCAAAGCCCAAATCTCAGAACTGCAGATTAACAGAGAGGAAATGGCAGCTGCACAGAGGGTTAGAATCATTTCTACATATGTGTGAAAGCAACTGTGTGGGTATTTTTGAGCATATTTTATTTGAGTCACTTTTTTTTTCGTCATTGTGAACAGGCTTTGCTTCATATAAATGCCAGCTCTCCCAACATGCACCGCTTCTCCCAGGCAATCATCTGCAGCCAGTTCAGTGTGTGTGTGTTTAAGTGACACTTGTTTTTTCTTTCATAAATGGATTTATTTAATCAAAGTTCTTCAGCCTTTCCTTCATTTATTGTATGGAACACCAGGATGCGCTTCCATCGTACTCTGTGCCATTAACACCCATAATTCATCAGGTTTAATCTGCTGTTCCTTCCCCTTCGCCTCTGCTTTTCCCCTCCTCTCAACCAATGGGCTTAATGCCTCAGGATCTCAGTCTGCTACCCCTGTTGGTGGTAAGAGTCCAGCGCTACTTCTTTTTACCCGCTCTCTTTATCTTAGCTCCTTGTCGTCTGGTGCACTGACTGCCCCTTCCTTCACGAACACCCAGAAAGATCACCTCAGACCCACCCACCACTCTGGCTGAGGCATGCTGGGACGTGTAGGCACATACTGTTAACATGGCTGTTCTACGATCATGATAAACACACCGTTTTTGGAGCCTCGTGTTTATGCACTATTGTGTGTGCGTGGATGTAGCCAAATTATTTTCTTCAAAGAGAAAGAGCCAAAGGTAGTTATACTACGAAAGTAGAAACAAAAGGTGGAGTTCAAAAGTAAAACTCTTTTTACTTGTAAAACAGACATTCACATTTCATGAGTGTAATAGGCACCCACAAATGTAAACCTAAGTGTTGTCTACTTTGGCTTAGTAGACTTATGTAGTTCATTGTCTTTAACCTAGTCAAAGTGTTAAAATCAGATCATGTTGTAATTCAACAGGCATTAAAGTCTTCTAGCAGCTTAACAGAATTGTAGCTGTAGGTTCAGTGTCAGCATGGGTTTAATGTGTCTGTAAATGGAAGCGGGAGAAAGGATAGGTGAGCTACCTGGGAAAAGTAACAGTAAAGAGTAACTAGACCTCATCAGAGGCTCAAATATTCACATGGTAAAATATAAATTCATAAAATTGCGGTTTGTTGTATATTGCCTTGAAATGCCAGAACAGTTCCTCTATGTTTCTTTCCCGTCACTTAGATGTATTTATTTAGCTTTGTGACACTGGGTGCTAGTACATATGAAGTCTTTTTTTATGTGTGTGTGTGTGTGTGTATGTTTTTGTGTCTGAGAGAACCAGAGAGTTTGGTCTGCATGCTCATCTTCACTCACATTCAGTCATTGTAGCTCCGTCTTGATGTTCAGCTCTGGAGCTTGTTCGCCAGAAGTCTGTTCGCACACTTAATATTCAGCACTGCAGAGCAGCTTCTCTGGTTGATAGTAATGTGTCACTGTAGAAGACGACACACTTTGCACTCAGAGACAGGACATCATGGGGAGGAGAAGTTGACACCTCTTACCAAAGATATTCATGTAAAACTGTGGAGTTGTCAGTGTCACTTTTATATGAAAGATTTTGGATTAACATGTGTCAACACTAAAGTCATTGCACGTTGTAAATACACTTTCCTTTTAGTTTGGTTTTCAGCTCTCCTAGCCCCAAGAATCCTCTTTCCAGTGACCTCAGTTTTAACATGCATACTGAATTTTGAAAAGAGTACTTGGAACATAGTAACATTAGTTGATCGCATTCGGTTGTATGTATACAAAACTTGCCACCATTTTTATAAAAAGATCTATAACTTTCATTGTGAAATGCCCCTTGTCTAATTTAAGGCTCTGACTCTTACTTTCTCCTTTTCTGTGTGTTTCCTCTTCTTTCTCTGCGTCTCTCTGTAGCTGGCAGCCGGAGTGGCTCCCCAGGTCGTGTGCTGACAAGTACAGCCCTGAGCACCATGAGCTCGGGGGCACACAGGGTGCTGGGCAGCTCCAGCGGGGACGGACACAGACGCAGCCGCATCCCCCGCCGCATCCATTTCAACTGATCAATAAACTTCTTCCTTTTATATTTATGTTCCTACAATAGTTGGATAGCAAATGATGAGAGGTTACATAACTGCTTGCTTTTATACAAGCAGAACACAAAACTACACTCAACCACCCACAGCCCCTTAGATAAACAGTTTTCTTCCGTCCTGTTCACCATTTCCTCCTCTGCTCCTTTACCTGCCCTCCCTTCTCTCCTTCTTCATTCCTCTGTCCTGTAGCCCCCTCCAGCATTAGTTCAGTCTACAATGGAGCAAGCAGAGGAGGTAAGGCTCCGACCTCAACCACACCGCCCTGTTATCTATTTCTGTCTCATCTCATCCTCACTTTCTCTCCTCATCTTTAATCATCCTTCATTCTTTACTTCCATTAATCATTACATATCTTTCCCGCCATCCAAATCCCTCCTCAAAGCTGTAGCATACCTCCATCTCTCTAACCGGTCTGTGACTTCCTGGCTGCGTTGTTCTGATGAAGGGTGTCCCTGATCAGATGTCCACGCATGAACACACCCCCTCCCTCTCTTTACTAACCTATTAGCGGTCAGTGAACGAACCTTCTTGCAGGATCAGTGAAGCTGCATCAGGGCTTTGTGACCGTTTAATAGGCTGTAATTAACCCTGATTGTCTTGGTAGATGATGAAAAAGATGAACATAGCAATGAACAGTTAAGTTGATTGCGATGCTAATGGATGAAAATGCAGATCCTTCCCTCATCCACCCCCACGATTGCTAAATCACTTTTTCCTTTCTGTGTGTGCCTGAGTGTATGTGAATGTCAGACTTTGTTTTGTGTAAATGTGAGTCCAGCAGCCCTGTGCTACTGTCAGGTGCATCTCATCTGGGGCAGAAACAAGTAACCAATTAACGTAATATTAATCCTTGACAATTTTTTACAGTCAATTCATATTTTTTCATAGAATGTCTGATATTAAAGAGTTCTAGCTTCTCAAATGTGATTGTGTGTTTTTGTGCTGTTTTTTTCCTAGTAAATTTTTATAAGGTACACAACATCACTTAAAATAACGTGAATAGACTGAATGATACAGACTGTAATTTCTAGCTGCAGCCCTAATCAAAATTATAATCAGTACAATCATTGTAAGATGAAAGTAGTTTGCTGTGGTCCTGTTCTTCTGAGGAGAATTGGGAGAATAATTGACTAAAGTCAGCTGAGATGCTCCCTCATGGCCAGTAGACCTGTGCTCGTAGTCTTTTGTTTAGTTTTTCATTCTTACCTCTACTGTCTTATTCATGTCTTTATCCATGTACCATCCCCTCTGTTCTTCTTTACTGCTTTCTTTCTTCGCCTGTCATCTTCATGTTCCTTCCTTTTGTCCTCTATGTTCTTACTACCACTGTTCTTTCCTCCACTGCCTTTTCCTTGTTTCCCCCCTCCTCTTCCTTTCCCTCTGCTGTGGCCTGGCATTGTAACCCGGCTGGCGTTAGCTCGGGGCAGTCGTATCCCACGGCCCAGTATGAGTCAGGGCTGCAGCAGAGAGGCCAGCAGGGAGAGCAGCCGGGACGCCAGCCCCGTACGCTCCTTCACTCCCCTTGGTGAGTAGCAGTAGCTGACAGGTAACCAGGAGGGATGAGTAGTAAAATCAGGATGAGTATGACAGTAAAAAAGAATAACAACCATTCTTTTCTACATTAAGTTAGTGCAAATCAAATAAGGTCTTCATGTATGATTTTAAACCAAATTTAAAAAATAAAATCTCAACACTTTGGAAAGTTGAGGGTGATTCACAAAACGTCACTTGCATGTTTTTCAGCCTTTCTTCCTGCTCCCACACTCTGTTCAAATCAGCGTGTGGGTTTTGTATGTCTTGTGCGTGTGAGTGTTAAATTCTGTATGTGTGTGTTTTAATCTTGGTTGCAGCAACACGGAGCTACTCTCGCTCCACTGGAGCGCTCCACACACCTGATGCTTTTGGGGCTGCAGGTGAAGGATGAGTACATATATTTCTCTGTAGCTCACCCACCTACTTTGCCTTAATATTTGTTTGCTCCATTTTCTTTTAGTTCTTTTTAGCGCCACGCATCTTTTTTCAATATTTTGCCGGCCTTCGTTTTTTCTTTTTACATTATGCTCCAGGATGTCAAGCCCTCCAGTGGAATCGCATGCTTCCACCTGTTCAGTTGCCAGTTCACAACCATCCCGCCAGTCTTACCAGTGCCCATTTGTTTTCTTTATTTAGCTCTGCCCCATCTGTGGGGACACCAAGGTGTTCTCCTGTGTTCTTTCTCCTCCAGTGGCACCTGCAGTGTCACCTAACAAGTCATCACATCAACTTTTAGGTTGGCTCATGGGAAGTGCAGCATGTATGGGTTGAATAAATGTCAGAATGGATGATGAAAAGAGTGAGACACTTGGATGGTGGATCGTCAGTGGACAAGTGAGAGACAGGCTGAGTAGGGGGGAGAGTTGCTGAACTTGAGTCTTTTATTTTGAATTTTTTTAACATTTTTCCCCCTGCTGTCTTGTCTGTCCTTCCTCTTTCCATTGGTCTGTCTCTCTCTGTTCACGATCAGGTTTTGGCATCAGTCAGTCCAGTCGTCTCTCTTCTTCAGTCAGTGCCATGAGGGTCCTCAACACAGGCTCAGATGTAGAGGAGGCTCTTGCAGATGCACTGGTATGAAAACGCACAAACTTTCATACAGAAACATGCCAAAACCCACTCTGTGCACATTCCATTTAGCTGTGGCCATGTAGAGCTCACACCTGGAGCGCAAATATTTATGTTGACTAACCCCTGGTTCCACCTCTGTTTAATGCTGTCAGCTGTTGGGAGACATGCGGTCCAAGGTCAGCTTCTTCTCCTGCTTCTTACCTGTGTGTTAGCTGTGTTTGTATTCACTTAGAATGTTTTTATCCTGTGCCCTTTATTACTCTTATTTTAATTTCATAGTCCTTCTGTTCCGCCTGCAGAAGAAACCAGCACGGCGGCGGTATGAGAACTACAGCATGTACTCTGATGACGATGCTAACAGTGACGCATCTAGCGCCTGTTCAGAAAGGTCCTACAGCTCCAGGAATGGAGGAGCCATCCCCACCTACATGAGGCAGACAGAAGATGTGGCAGAGGTTAGTGGCAACAGCAGTACTGCAGATGACTATATGAACCAGTGTCATTAAGCCAAGCAACAAATATCAAAAGGAGAGGGCCAGACCGCAGTGTACACTTTCCTAAATAATATTGTACAATGGTTCATACTGCCGGTCTCACATCCTGTATGCTTTAAGTTAATTACATGTTATAAATATCTGGTTGGAAGCCGTGTAATTGTTCAGAATAAACACATTTTAAGGATTTGCTAAATAAGTACAATATATCGTATTTGCTGTGATCACAGTTAAAGTTTATGGTCCTCATGTAGAATTTTGAGCCCATGATTAAGCAATAAAAATACAAATTTGGTGACAAGTAAGTGAAGTCAAAGTGCAGTTGATTCCAAGCATTGTAGCTCTGCAGGAAGGAAGTCACTGCTATTACTTCACGACCTGGCTCACTGATTTTATGCAGCTCCAGTTTGTTTCACACTGAGAGTTATGTAACCTCATCATTTATCAATGATCATTTTTCAGTTGAATCTGAAAGCCCACCCCACTTCAGTATCAGCCTCAGTCCATCCATCCATCCATTTTCTTCCGCTTATCCGGGACCAGGTCGCGGGGGCAGCAGTCTAAGCAAAGATGCCCAGACCTCCCTCTCTCCAGACA
>NW_018127962.1:1083710-1086179 GCF_001952655.1 Monopterus albus
AGGGTTGTTGGGCCTGCAGGCTCTGCTGAAGAACCAGCGTACCCTCAGGTCAGCCACAGAGCAGGCAAATGTGTTTCAAAGGATTAATAAATTGTTGACCTTCATCTAACTGTTAGTTTGATCTGCAGTCGGGTAGAGTTGAAGAGGCTGTGTGAAATCTTCACCAGGATGTTTGCAGATCCTCACAGTAAGGTATGAGAGCATGCAGCACAAGCGCTCACGCAAACACACCACACAGATTCATCATTCACCCAGTTTGATTTTATTTGGGTTCCAAATTCTTTATCCACCATCCTTCACTGTACCGGATTCTGCCTAAACAAGTCAAATGTTACATGTATTTGTTAACACACTTGCAGACACATTTCAAGACTCTCAGATGTTAAATGCAGTCTTCTCTATAGATTACTACAACCTTTGCCTTTTGTGCTGAGTGAAAGATGGGCTAAACAGGTCAAACTGTATTCTGCACACACGGATATACACACTCAAACACAGGCATGCAGAGCGTGCGACGGATTGTTTTCTAACGGCATGCCACCCCTGAGTTTGCGTGATCTCTCACTCTCCTCCATCCTTTGGGATTGCTCTGTTCCTGTTCGGCAGCCAGTCACTGCCCCTTCCCTCTCTTTTCCATACCTACCTTCAGACTGAAGCGACAGCACTCGCCGCACGTGGTCAAATGCACTAAATCACATACACATATTTGGGCTGCCCGCTCTTCTCTCTGACTAACCAGCTGCGTTTCGTCCTCTCTAACATTGCTGCTTATCTTTCGGCCTCTTTGAGTGCCCGTTTCCTCTCACATGTCGTATGATGTGTGAGCTTCCTCTCCTTCCCCACGTTTGACGTTTGACGATTTGATGAATTTCAGCGAGACTGCAGCAGGGTGTACGGCACGGCAGAATCCGGTATAAGCTCAGCCTCCTTCAAGGTACTGCATTTTACCATGGATCTCTTTCTCCTGCCTTCATCTGTCTGTCCCACACCATTCCCACTCCTTCCTTCCCATCTCTCATGTTTCTCAACTTTTATTTTTTCCTGCTACTCTGCCTCAGATTGTTCACATTATGATTCTTAACAGACTTAAATATTTTTGAAAATAATGTGTTGAAAGTCAAGACTGAGTGTACACTTAAAACACTGACTACATCTTTGTCAGGATGCTAACCATTGTCTCTCTCTCCCGCATGCCACCACACTGTGGAACTCTCTGTAGAGAGTAAGTTTGGTCAATCAGTGTTAAAGTATTTTGTGAAAAATATGCTTTATTAATCTTATTTGGGTAACTACTGTACTTACAAGGCAGCAACATAACACTCACTAACCTACCTCACATAATGTCGCTTGTAACTACACCGTACCACTGAAATCAGCAACTGGCATGTAGAGGTGGTCGAAACATAGCCTGATTAGTGTTTGCTAATTCTTATTAAGTTGTTAACTGTCTCACTGTTGTTGTCTTATTGCATTAATATTGCAATAAATTTGGGTGATTTAAGTTGAATTGGTGATTGGGGAGGGGGGGGCTGCTGCACTGCTGAGCAAATAACCACTAACTACAAAATGGGAACTAATGCTGTTCTCACATTATTACGCTTGAGTATCTGTAAATGCAGGAGTACTTGTATGCATGTGTGTGCATGAAACATGAACTGTTGTGTGGCGAAGTCCCTGTGTGTGTGACCCAAACTCTGTGTGTGCATTTAGGTGTTCAGTATGTTCCTAGAAACACTGGTGGACTTCATCCAGGTTCATAAGGATGACCTGCAGGACTGGTTGTTTGTCCTGCTCACTCAGCTGCTGAAGAAGATGGGAGCTGACCTGCTGGGCTCTGTACAAGCCAAGGTTCAGAGAGCTCTTGATGTCACACGGTGGGCGTCACACTCGCATGTAGGCTTGGATTAAGGCATATAAATGGTTTAGCCATGGGTAGCAAGGGCTCATCCATTGCTACCCATGTAGTAAAATTATATTTGTATTTAACTCGACTTTTGGGAATAGTATGTGTCACAAAATTAAGTTCAAAGGTTCATTTTAGCTTTTAGCATTCTAGCTTTTTGGAGCTTTCTCAAGAGTACTGTAAGATGTTTGAAATATCAGGGAAGCTAGTTTGTGCAGTATTTGTTACATATATAAGAATATATATATATATCAGATCAAAAAAAGTGTTTGAGAGCATCCTCTCAAACACTTTAAAGGAATCATAGTTCCTCTTACTTCGAGATGTATTCATGTGCAAGCTGCAATTACAATGTGGATTTCGGCTTTCACTTGCAGAGAGTCTTTCCCCAATGACCTCCAGTTCACTATTCTCATGAGGTTTACTGTGGACCAGACACAGACACCAAACCTCAAGGTAAGTTGCAAGTAACTTGATGTGTGTATGTGTGTGTTTGAGCCTATGTTTGACAGCGCTATGTGAGGGTCTGAGTAAAGGTGGGGCTGGGGAGAAATCCATGGATGCTG
>NW_018127962.1:1086214-1087700 GCF_001952655.1 Monopterus albus
CTCATGTGACAATCTACCTCCCAAAACCTCACAAACCCCGATCCTGGGCTGTGGTTGGGTAGCGATTGATGTAGCCTCTCCACTGGCTTTTTGCTTTGTTACAATGTAGATGCTCACTTCAAGCTCTCCTCCTCCCACTCTTTTCCATCCTCTTGTCCTTTGCTGCCCCCATTACCACTTCTGTTAGCCTGAGTAACTTCTTTCTTCATCTAATCCACCACTTTCTCCTCAATTTTTGCTGCTTTGCTTCTTGCCCTTTTATCTGAGGCACTCTGCTGTCCTCCAACAGCTTTTCCTGCCCTTACCTTTAATCCTATTCTCAGTACTTTGTGTCACTACTCCTATCTGCCTGCCTCATTCCCTTCCAGCTAGGCTTGGTCAATGAAAGGACGTTACCAGCATCAGTTATCCCACTCTAAACTTATTTTTACCTAAAAGCTTTTTTTATTGATACTTGTTTCAGTCCCTGTGTCATATAAAGGGAAGCTTGCTTTTATTCTGCTGTCAGATGTTGTTGTAGTCACACAATTTAATAAAACTTTACACAGTAACAAGTAGCTGCTTAAAGCATAGTTATAAACTCTAGTGCAAAATCACTGTTCATCATTTAAAGGCTCTGTTCACTCATGGTGCGACTTAACAGCTCTCATCACAAGAGGGGAAAAGGCATTATGAAGATGTGTACAGTGAGACAGTAGAAATATGTTTGTGGGTAATGGAGCAAAGCAGCAGGGATGACTGCTTTACAGGGTTTTTGCAAGTTTCATGGAGGAGCTACTTAATTTTTTTTTTTTTTAATCTGCAATTCACTGGACTCTCCAAAAGCAGAGTATCAGTCATTATCCAGTGTATAACTACTGCATGAAGCTTCATAAACCATCAATCAGTTTGTTGGCATACTTGACAGTAGAGCTCTCTGCTGCCATCATGTGGCCTAAATGATTGCATTGTTTATTATCAGAGTTCTAGAGTCATATAAAATTTTAATATCACCCGAGCCTACTTTCCAATCTTTTTCTTCCTCTTAAACTTACTGCACCCTCCCTCCCTCTGTCTCCCCACTCCCTCCCCTGTCCTCATCTCCCTGTCTCTCTTCGTTGATTGATGCGGTGCTTCTCCTTTCTCTCTCTGAAGCCTGTATGGAGCTCATGTTGCGGGCGAGGCAGGGGGGGGTCCAGGGTAAAATTGTTCCCCCCCAGAGCGCGGCGCCACGCCTGCTCTCTAGACGAGCAGGCCGCAGCCTGGAGCCACTCCTCCCAGGTCAGTGCGCTCTGGGGGGAGCAATTATATGGCGGGCACAGTGCTGCTAAGTGATTTGGGAGAAGTTCTGGTCCTTGAGGTGCTTATGTAGAGAGACAGGTGGAGATGGAAATGAAGGGAAATCAGGAGTCAGTTGTGGTGTTTCTGAGCCTGTGGTGAATGCTTGCATTTTATTGGTTCCCTTGTTTGCCATGTGCCATTGCTTTTACGTTGGATTGGTTTATGT